>NC_092063.1:9410000-9487500 GCF_039877785.1 Chaetodon trifascialis | reverse complement strand
CCAGGGGCTGTAAAAACTGCACCTGACTGTCGTCTTGATGCAAACCTCTTCTCTTTTATGTGAATTCTGGGATGAGAAAAGTGAACTGATAACCACCTGCATCAGACAGTGTATCCAGGACCGCCACTGTGGTCTTTGTGTAGCCAGATGTCACAGAAAGTATGTGGCTTTGTTCAAATTGCCTCTGGGGATTCTGGGAGTGCTGTTAATCAGCCAACGTTACAACTAAACTCAAGACTGTGAGGTGTGTACGGAGGAAAGGCGCTATAGATCTGCATGTCATTAAACATACAAACACACACAGCACAACAGACAAAGCTCACATGCAAGACACAAATGCTGACTGGTGAAGCCGCCTACTTTCTCACCCTTTAATTGACCAAGTAATAACACACTGAGTGGAGCAGACCTAGGCTGCTGTCATTGGGAAGGTCAGTTCTGTCATGTGTGCGTGTTAACAATTGTGTGTGTTTCCGAATTTCTACATGTATTTGTTGTGTGTTTGTGTATGCAAGAAATGATCAATTCTTGAGTCTCTGAATTGATTAAGATCTTCCTGTAAGGACAAAGTCAGTGAGCTCTGCCCTGCTCTTGTGCAGCTTTGAATAAATCAGCTTTATTAGTTACACAATGGCATAATAGTCTTTGCTTATAATGGGTGTACATTAAACTTTTTAGAATACACTGAAGGCAAATTTACATCATATTGTCGTTCATGCACTCAGCTCGAAGTAGCAGCACTAGCTGTAGCAGTATTGTAAATACTAGAAGTGGTAGTGCTGGTGTTGTGCCAGTCATGGTGAACGTTAGACGAAAGATGCTTAAACGCTGTTGGTATGTCCTCAGAAAAGACTTCTCCTCCAAAAGAGGAGGATGTGGCTTTTAATTGCTCTCACCATTATGTCTAAAAAGGACTTGCAAGAATTCAGCCGATCTTGTCTTTAATAAGAGAATATGGCTGAAACCTAAGGTGGCATGTCCTATTAGCATGATGTAAAGGGGGTAGGAAGTCTCAGCGTGTCAGTAAGTCAGCTCACCGGCTGGGCAATCGCTGAAAACTGCAAAGGGGACACAGAGCAGGTATTATCCTCCTGCCTGCTCATTTCCTCTGAGTCTGACTGATGCTTTAACATTTAATTTCATCAGTGTATGATTGGAGGTTCACACAAGCTTAGCCTCAGTTTGTGATAATGCTCGCCAGCTGTTAGGTTTTTGGGAAATGAAAACTGAATCTAATTTTGAATTTAAGTTTGTAGGAAGATTGTCCATTTTTATAGTCATAGTTTGACATTCTGGGAAATAAGCTTGTTTTTTCTGACTTCCGATGAGAGGAACAACACCACTCTGTTAAATCTTATCCTACACGTGATAGTTAGCTTAGCTTAGCATAAAGACTGGAAACAGGGTGAAACAGCTTGCCTGGCTATGCACAAAGGTAACCAAATCTGCCTGTTTTTAAACTTTTACACATATTAAACAAATTGGATATACTATGTTAATCACTGAGGCTCACATGTGCTAGTACGGGGACCTTTTTTCATCTTTAGTCAGATACAGAGTGGCTATCCCTCCCTGGTCTTTGGGCTAAGCTAACTGCAGCCTAATTGTAGCTTTACATGTCAGGGATTCCCACATCCGTCATATGGATCCCTCATTTAACTCTCTTTGCATAATCTCATTTCTAAAAATGTTACCACACACAATTGAACTGCTAATGTTTGCAATTATTGATTTTAGAGCACATTAGTTACTAACTAAAACCAAAAATTGCACTAAAAGTATGAAACTTTGCATTTTGCCAAAGTGAAACCGGCTTGTAATGCCACAAAGAGAACTTAAGCAATATTATCTTACCTGAAGGGTTTCTTCTGTTTCCTCTTTGCTTCACATCAAGTTAAAAATAAAATCAAGTTATTCTAACAGGCATGTCAAATGGGTGATTAGTCAGTATTAAAAAGGCGTGTTAAACACTGCTTTTCTGCAAATTTATGCCAATTTAGATCGAAGGATTCACTATTTTGATACTTAATCCTTGAAACAGGCTTTCAGATTACCCCAAAGTAGTTAATGGAAGTTCCCCAAATACATACTTTTAGTGTGTAATCCCAGTCAGATCTGTGGTTTGATATGTGGTAATGAGGAGCTCACAGTGTGCTTATGTTTGTTTTTATATTCACTGAGACAAAAAGAGCGAAGCTTCATCTTGAGCTGTCGCTACCAACCCTCAACCTTCATTAAATCTAGACAGTAATTCACCATCTGGGCTGTTCATCCCATATTAATCTCTTACTTATTTTATCCCCTCTTTCTCGGTCAAATACTGTTTGTCACCTATACTTTTTTTTTTTTTTTTTTAAATGGAGAAGACAGATAACAGTCTTACATATTTATTTATCTGTCTTACTGTTGCCTCTTTCCATGTCTTTAGTTCTCTCCATTGATAAAATAATCCATGCATGTAGAATTTGCTGCTTAATCCTAGACAGTGACCACACCTTGGCAACAATTAGGATGTGACTCAGCTTGGAATCGTCTATTTGTATCGACACACAAGTTCATTATATTGGTCTGATGCCATATGGATCACTTCTGTTCTCCCACACTGTCTCTCATTACATTATCTCAGATCAATGAGGCATGTCGCTGCTCATTGTAACCCACACCACCACCAATTTGTGTACTTCTTTGCACTGAGGGGTTAAAAGCCAGTTACAACCAGTTGGCTATGTGATACTAACAATATTAACAACAATGAACATGTTTTTGTCATACGAAAAGCACAAATGGGCATATGCTGCCACCCGCAGTGAAGACAGATGCTAGTATTTTTCTCAATGGCTTTTAAAGGGAAGCATCTTGTACAGCAATTTTCCCATTCATACATGAGCCCATGTTGAAAATCTTCGTCTATTTCAGCAGTGCAAAGATTCCTCAGGGACTTTTGGGGTCTCATTAATGGAACTCCCTACTGAGGTATGATATAACTCTTACCATGACTCACACTGTATTGCGAAGTGTTTGTATCATAGCCCAACACTGTCCCCTGATGATGAGGACACCCATAAGAGCCAGTGGCTGTAAATCAGGTTCATAGAAAAGCAATTAGGCCTCATCTTCACAGCATTTCTCAAAATATCTCACCAGCCTCTTCTCTTCTTTTCCATGACTATCAATGATTTTTTCATCTACCCTGAGAATATTTGGCTTTATTTAGTGTCCTATCAGAAGGAAAGGGACCAGTTAGAAAAGCACTTGATACGCCAAATGCCCCCTCTAAAACACTCTACAGATAATTCACTGTTATCTTTGTTTGTATCAATTAATTTTTAAGTTTTGTGTTGAATACTTTCCTGGATTTTTGTCCAGACCTAAAACAGACTGATCAGTCATCGTCAGACTCTTACCTTATGTAATCTGTTCACCTTGAATAAACAGCTATGCTACTGTAGCTGCTACAGTATGTGAGGCTGTGCTTAAGAACAGAATGAAAAAATCCCTGTCATGGCAATTCATCTAATAGTTGTTGAAATATTTCAGATTGGACCAAAATGGTGGACTAATTGATCAAACAACAAACAGACAGATATTGCCGTCCATAGAGCCCCGCTGTGAGTAATAAATTGTTTCTAAGTTTGGCAATAATCAAGCTCCACCATTGAATAGCTGGTGAAATGGGTATGAAAGCTGCCATTATTTACTGCTGTAGTCCACATTACTTGATGGTACCTTACAGAAATATATAGAATGTCTTCCCTAGAGTTAGCATTAGCCATAACAGCTGTCAGCTCTCCTGGCTAGCCCTTCCCTCTGAATGCTAATCCAAATCTAGAAATGGCAATTAGCCCTTTTGGCATGCTCGTCACCATCACTGTGGAGATGCAGAAACACTGAGGAGTAGGGACTTCTGACCTTATCAACGACTGAGTGACAGTGGGCATGCTCAGAATATATATATATGTAGAGTGTGTGTGTGTGTGTGTGTGTGTGTGTGTGTGTGTGTGTGTGTGTGTGTGTGTGTGTGTGTGTGTGTGTGTGTGTGTGTGTGTGTGTGTGTGTGTGTGTGTGTGTGTGTGAGAGAGAGAGAGAGAGAGAGAGAGAGAGAGTTTGTGTGAGAGAGAGTGTGTTTATTTTTTTTACAAAAAAAGAGAAAATTGTGCTCAGAAATGCTGTAATTTTTTGGCTTCTGGCCTGTGATTGTCAGGTGTGTGCAGATTGCCAAATCAAATTTAACAATGGAAGCATTTAAAGGATAGTGACTGGTGTTTTCTGTTTTGTTGTGTATTATTTTTTACAACTACATTGTCATCGAAAACACATAAAAAGCCACACTGAGGCATTTGAGTGACATTTTTCATCACTATGAACATGGACACTGTAGTTAAGTTTATTAGAGTGAAAATGGATTGTTGTTGTTGTTGTTGTTGTTGTTGTTGTTGTGGTTCTTAAACTACACTGGCCTTATTAATTTTATTGAAGGAATATGACACCCAAAGCAACGCTATAGCTTTTTAATGCGTTTCTGGATGATACTGGGGTGGCATGGGGACTAAAGCCATACAGCCTCATGTAGGCAATGTGGCTATACAGACAAAAACTTGTTAGGATAAATTAATTGCTACCTTTGATCTCTTTGTGGAAATTGTTCCCAAGAACAAGACAGACCAAGAGTCTACAGCCTGGCTTGGGACTCCATGAGGTTGTACTTAGGCACTGTTTTGAGCTAAATGCTAATATTAGTATGCTAGCACAATTACAGTGACAGTGCCAACATGCTTTACTTTAGAAGGCATAATGCTGACCAACCAGGTTCACCATTCGGCTAAACTTGTGAGCAGGCAAAGGTTTCACACAAAGTACAGCTGAGGCTGATGGGAAGTTTACTTAAGCATTTAGTATTTAGTCATAAACCAAAGTACTGGGCAAATTAAAATCCTGGTCTAATGATGGTGCTAGATTTGAAGAGCTAGATGTTAATGTGTCACCAAATGTAAAACAAATCATCCTGAAGGGGACAGGAATGTCTGTATTAATTCATAGAATCTACTCAATAATTGTCAAGATATTTTAGTCTCAACCAAAAATGTCAATCTGCTGATGGTGCAAGGAGAAAAGACAGGGGATAAGACAGCTTTATCCTTTACGTTGCCCCCACCAATACTAGAGGTTCTGATGCCGCTATAGTTATATGCTTAAAAGTGAAACAACAGGTTATGGACAACCTGTCATTCATAGAGCTCAGAGTTCATTAAATTTCTCACTGAAAGGGAAAGCTGTCATAACTCACTCTCTGGATGAACAATTACTGCTTCAACTGGATTATTCTAGAAAAACGTGAGGCTTGAAAAACTTGATTTCCCTGAAGCTTAGTTTCACATAACAAAGCTGGAGGCTCAAGAGATTTACAGTGCAATGCACCAGCATCTATTGCGCTATTGACGCACATCAGCAACAGCAGTTTGGAGATCAAAAAGGAGAACAATTTATAACATGAATAGGAGTCAGTATAATGATGTTGAAAGGTCAAACAGGGAACACAGACAAAGATGAAGCCATATCTCCCCGAGGGCAATGATAGAAGCAGAAGATGTCGTCCCTCAGTCCCCAGGCTTTCCCAAGTTGGGCCCCCAGCTGTGCCCTCACCAGGTTGGGGATCGATCCCTGCCTGCCCGCCTCCACTCCCCTGCTCCGGACTCTTCATTAGGCCTGGCCTGCCAGAGTGGATTCTCTAATTGGCGAGGGCCGCTGAGAGCCAGCATCCTCGCCTGCTGCGCTCTCAGAGAAAGGGTCGCCCGGCATCAGCCGCTCACACTAATCTTTCCCATTATCCTCCGCTCTACTGCGGGAGCAGGAAAAACAGCCAGCCTGTGGTTTGTGTGGTTTTGAGTGTGTAGTTTATGTTATGTTTAAGGGTGTTTCTGTTTGTGTGTGACAGTGTGCAAGCTTTGTTTGAATCCTTTGGCTAATGGGAGAAGGGGTCTGATCAGATAATGTGAAAAACAGAACGTCATTACATCCATGACGGCACCTGTTGGCAGCTTACTCTTCGAGGAGACTGTTGTGAGGAGAAGCTCTTTTTTTTTTTTTGCTCTCTGGGATGTTTTTCCATCTGAACTTGCGTTGCTGCTCGGCACTGCACTTCCTGTTGTGTGAACAACTGTGATGCAATTATTAAGAGCTTCTATAGCACAGTGGCACATTAATACGGCAAACTTTACATATATGTGCTCCATCTCTCCCTTCGCTGAACTGTCACTAGTAAGAGTAAACTCATTTCATTTTTCACTCAGGTCCTGCGGTCATTTATATTTCTAATTTAGGTCTAATTTCATTCCTTAATCATTCTGATTGAACATTTTAATTTAGGAATGAAATCAGTTTACAGCATAGCAATGATAATTTGCAGGGTCAGTAACAAGTTTTGACCTCCTAATGAGAAATTCGATTAATCTATTTTTACTTGCTCTCACCAACAGCCATGTGGCGACTATTCCAGTGCAGCGGCAACAAACAGAAAAGGGACACTGGGGTCAGAGAAGGTCAGGGCAGGATGTGAAGTAAGAATGGAGGAGGTTTAAACTCTGTAAATGTGTGTTTTCTGTCATCATAATGTTTATCTTTCTGACTTAAGTCTAAGTGTCTTAAGTTAAATACACATCTGCTTAGATAGTGGACCGTGATCAGAAACACGGATTGGGTGTTAACATGCAGTTTAATATGACTGCATGTCCATGACCTGCAGATGGTGTCTATACAGTATCTAGATAGTGATGTTCATATATGCAAACACATAGATGGGATACTCCAACAAGATTACAACAAGTCTACATTCATGCTACCGGCTCTATGAGGCTGTGCTTAGGCATACTGCATTGAGCTAAATGCTCACATAAGCATACTAACCTGCTCACAATGACTAATGTCTAGCTGGCATTCTGTGTATCACATTCACCGTCTTAGTTTAGCTGTGTTAGAGCTCCGAACGCAAACCATAGCTGAGGCTGATGGGAAAGCTAGAGCAAAGCTGAAGGGTCACAGAAGTCAGTAGTATTCATCCTCTGGGGAACATCAATGTTTGTGCACACTTTCATGGCAATCCTTCCAATTGCTGTTGCGATGTTTCAGTATGGACTAAAGTGGTGGACCAGCCATCCCTAGAGCCGCTACCCCATGCTGCTAACATAGCTTCAAAGCATTTTCATGATTTCAGGTGATACTGTAAATACAGGCAACACATAGTAGTGACACAGCTCTGATTTGCCATTTGAAAAGGGCACTTTCCAGCCAAGATAATGATGATGGTTAAACCTTGTCTGGATATCGCAGCAGTAGCTGTACTTTACAATGACCTGTTGAGGAACCTCACACATCTTTATGAAGGAAGTGAAGAATAAGTGTGTGAAATTGTTAGATGGATGAGTCATGAGCTCCAGCACAGCCTAATTTGAAGCAGACACAGCTCATTGGTACTGAATTATAAGATGCAATAAGTGCAATAAGACTGGAGTATTACTGTAATAGTATTGATATTTTCTATTTTTATGAAGCACACACATATAGTCTAACCACATCATCAAAGACTTGGCATTAACATCAACATGCATATTACCAAACAATCATCACTGCATATCTGTACATGACAAAAATGCCAAAGAAAATAGGATTGTTTGTTTTACTTAATAGCTTTTTTATAGTTAATTCATAGTTTTATAATCCGTGTACAATGAGCATATAATTCTGTTATCGATTGCCACTGACTATTGTCACATACTAAAATGACACCATTTTAATTTAATTGACATATTTCAGATGTGGTAGTCTGAATCACCTGAAAGGGTCTGTTCTATGTTGTTGGAGGGCCTGCTCTCTCTCCAGGCCCCGGTGCAACCACACAGCCAGCACTGTCTGTATTTATGTCTCTGATTTAAAACCAAACCGAGATTCAATTTCTTGACATTTTTACTTCTACTTCAGAAGCATATACAGTAATGAAGCGGCACACAGTCTAGCTAACTTCATTTTTTCCTCTTTGGTATTTCATCTTCCTTCCTTGTCTCATTTTCCATTACTGTTTTTCAATTCCCAATTAATTTTTCCCTGTTTATTTCTCCTTACTTACTTGAATACAGTAACATTCAGTAACTCACATCATAAACATCGAAGGATGATCATAAAAATAGTGACAAAAGAAATAGCTAAAGCCTGAAGCAAAATGATCTCAATTCAACAAAAAGCACAAAGAAAACAAAGTGATTTTAATACAAGAAACACCCACGAAGAAAGACAGCATTTGAGGAAACAGTGATGAAAAATCCACAAATACCCATTCACACACAGATCTCACATCTCAGACCTTCATGAATCCTCTTATTCCTCTTCCTCCACTTTCCTCATCTGCCCCTCCTGAAGCCCACCAGGAGCCCAATGACTCTCCAGTCCAGATTCATGAACTGGAGGTTATATCATCACCGGCGACCATTCACAAGCCGAGACTGAACAGTTCAAAGACGAGAGCATTCAGCGTGGCTTTCATATCACTCAGAATCACTCAGAAGATTAAATTTCATCAAACCACAATCACGAGTCCTCTCACCTGCATGTGTGTGTCAATGTTGCCATCTAGTGGTACAAAAATAGAGCACAAGTATGACCATAAATACCATCACACAGCGTTCAAGCTAATCAGTAGGATGTAATCCTTCTGTAATGCAGTTAATAAGTAATATATTTCTCCAACTAGAGGAAGGATCTGTTGGATCACATTAATCTAGATGAATAAAGCATGCGGATTGAGTCAATTCATGACAGATTTTGGAGCAGCTGTGTCAAACTGGCATCATACCTGTATGTTCTTGCATTAAAAGATGTTAATTAGACAAAAGGGCATACTTTCTCTAATGTCAGCAAATATTAAACAAAGATAAACAACGTGATTAATAGACTACAATATGTATACTGAACTTGATGAACTGAAATTAACATCAGTTCCAAGATGTTCTTCTTCAGTGTACTTGTCATAGATTATAGCTTTTCTTAGCTGGCAAATGTGGCAGCATCGCCACAACCTGTTGAGACTCAAGAAATATTCCATCTGACAGAAAAGGCATGCATTCATTCACTGTGTGCATGGGTTTCACTTTGATAAACACAAAGTCACCTTTCTGTTGGTTTATGCTCATTAAGCCTGAAATCACAAAGGCACGAATAAAGAGGAAGACTCTCAGCATTGATATGGGAGATGCACTTTATGTTGCCATAGCTACCAAGGCTATGAGAAGGAGACCTCGCACTTATTATCCAGAAATGAAACGCTCCTTCCAGTACATCATGCTATCCTCCAGGTGGGTGAGAAAACAGAGATTGAAGTTAAAATAGGTTTGATGTAGAGTCGCTTGTCCTCTGGAAGCAGACATGACATTTTCGTTGTCAGGATTTCAAGCTTCAGTCTGCTTGCATACAGTAGACATGGATCCCTGAGTGAAGACCCATATTGAACACTGTATGAGAAGCACTGAAGAACAGATGTAATAGATGTAATCAAGGTTAGAATGGTCTTTGACATATAATAATCAGGGTGAACATGACTTTCTGCTTCCCATTCAGTCAAGCCCTGTAAAGTCAACTGAACACACTTCTTTCCAGAGATCCCCCCCCAGCACACTTGCCACTGTAGACAACAGAGGACCACAACTTGATGAGACAGTCTTGATCAAGGACATCTTGGTGGGGATTGTTGCAGGATTTATTCATTTCTCCCATATCACAAACTGGCTCAGGGAATATGGCAAGTACGAGTCTATGCAAGAGATTTCCTGAAAAAAAGAGTCATTTGTTTAAACAAATGTTAGCACAAATGCACCTGAGCTACCTTTTATAGCTTAAAGACCTGGGTGATCTCCATAAACTGATGACTGATGACAGCCAATTACCTGCTGAGGCTCAGCAGCCTGCAAGGCAACGAGAGGAGCTTCACACCCCAATCACATTTTACCAGTCAATCTTTATCAAGGCCACTTTACTGCTGCACTAGAGCCATACTCAGTATAATCAGGAATTATAGTTACTTTGCATAGATTTCAAGACTATGAATCCATGAAGTTGCACAGTTGGCTTTGGTTACAGAGCTTAAAATTGAGTGTATTAAAAAAGCGGAAGACTATTGGATATTTTGTTGTGGTATGGGATAAACCATGTACTGACATATTGACAGAAATGTACGTCTATAGGCAGCAATCAGTTTGCTCATATATCATCAGTTTTGTTTTTAGTTTCTCTTCGGTGGAGTTGAACAAAAAGCTGAAATAATGCTTTCATTTATATAATTTTTGATTAAAACACAGCTCATTGAATTTAGCCAATAGCAGAATCTCAGCTACAAAAGAGTTTTTCATTTATTTATGACCACGTGTGGCACAATCTCAAATGTACAAATGTACATGTTTTGGGGGCCTCTCTTATCCCAACGAACCAAAAATAAATAACCAGAGAACACAAACATTTCCAAGGCCAAAAAAACATGTCATGCCTCTAGCCTTCTTTCAACACAAAGCCTCTGAGGTTTCAAATATCACTGCATACAGAAAATACAGAAATTCCACACCGGACGAGTGCCGGAACAGCAGTTATCACACATTTACTTTTAAATGTGCTCAGTGCATCGTGCATCTTTTTAGAACATACAAATGATGCAAATCATTTTCAGTTCCTCACAGCAACTGTTCTATAAATTCAGCCCCTTAACTGAAATATTTCAGTTTTTATTTTGTGCTGTAGTTTACACATTTTTCTCAAGTCATAATGTGTGCTTCTCATTTCAGGTACTCTATTGTTTTTCTTTTTTCTTTAAACTTGACTTGTTATTGGACTGACTGTACTGTTACATGTCCTAATTTAAGCTTCCTGAAAGCTTCCTGTATTTGAAAAAAGAGTTATCATGGTTTCACAGGCCCAAGAGATTGTCCATCAGGGCTGTTGCAGCAGCATGGTTAGCTTCTCAAATCTAAAGCTTGGCAAAATAAATAAATAAAATAAAATAAAATAAAATAAAATAAAATAAAATAAAATAATACTAATACTCCTACCACAAATGATAATAATAATAATAATTATAATAATATCAGCCCCAGGTGATAATCGATAAGTATCAAGGTAATGTTTGGCATTTTTGGTTGATAACTAACTTAAACCGATAACTAACAAAAACAACTGATTTCTTATCAAGATGGATTCTGATTAAACTTTCTGTCCATCGACCCATCAATTTCTTGAAAATTTGTTTTAGCAATTAAAGATTTCGGTTGAAAAAACGTGAACTTTTCCTTTAATATTACCCTAATAATTGAACATAGCATAGCAAAAGAAAAGAAAAGCATTATTTGAACGGAATTATGCACAGACTTAAATTTTGCTTGCTATGTAAAGTTGAACAAGTACAATATGTGGTATTTACTGAAGCTTTTTTTCAGTTCCAGAGATATAGGTATCCGTTTTTAAACGCATGAGTGAGGCGTCATATCACAGCACAATCTTTGGCTCCTTTTTTTTTTTTTTGGCATACGTCGTACGTCGTGACGTCAGGATGGGGCGGGCGGCGGAGCGTGGGGCGGACAGCACTCAGAGAAGGGGAGCCGCTCGTTGGACGACTGTTAGACCAACAGTTTGCTATCACCTTTGTAAGTGTGAAATATATTTGTTGTTAGGGTTTTTTGGGGTTGTTTCACCGTCAGTTTGTGCTTGTGTGTGCCATGTCTGCTGCGTCTTTGTGACGGGAGAAAAAGCTGTGAGAGTGTCGATGTGGATATTTCATCGTATGAGCAGCTCTGTGCAGTGACACTAACGGGACTGTCAACCTGGTCCTGAGTCCGTTAACACCGCTGCTACTTGCTGACAACACTGGCTGCCACTGAACTAACATTTCAACGAATTTTAGCTGTGAACAAATTCATTCACGTAATTTCCCAACAAGGCTCGTCTGTTTAGTACTTTGAAGTCGCTTAAAGTACGTTGTGTGTTACTCAGCAGTTAAATTTTATACTTATCTTTCGTAACGGTCCCTATAACGGCATTTCATCTCCTGTGGCGTCATGACAGCGTGCACGTGCGAGCGGTTTGCTGTAGTTCTTCAATAACAATTTAATTAATTAAATTGATTAAATTAATGTCGGATATTGCAGTTATTTACAACAGGTTTGTCTCATTGTCTGTGTTAAAGGAAACAAGCAGCAAAACACAAATACAATTAGTGGCATCTTGGATTATAATTATTGGCTTTCACATTAACCTTTAGTTTTAAGACTTTGCAAGCTTGTTATGAAGCCGAGTAAAAGTCCTGAGTAGGTGTTAATTTCCAGTTAATTCATGGAACTCATTTACTATGATGCCGTCATATTGATGTGTCCCTGTGATTTATGATATTAGGCAGGGCCCTGCCAGTTGCTTGCAACCTACGCAAGTTTTAATAAACCCTCAGCAGGGTTTATTTTAGTCTCAGCTGGCTAATGCAATCTGATGGGCTGAAGGCATTTCATGGCCTGGTAAAGCTGGACATCCACAGCCTCATTAAGTCTGATTCTTCACAGAGGAGATTTTTTTTTCCTGCAACCTGTTATTATCAGTGTGTGGGAGACAGACAGACAGACAGACAGACAGACAGACAGACAGACAGACATACACTCTCACACACAGCATGCAGACGCAGAGAGTACAGCGTGCCAAGGAAGCATTTAGAGGATTACACTTTGCATCTCATCTCTCTCTGCCTTTTTTTAAGACCTGTGGGCCTGATGTAGCAGGTTGTCATCTCCCCTGCAATGACGGAAATCCACTCCAGTGACATGATTATGGACTGAAGGTTGGTTTTCATGCACTTGCTCTACTCATCCATTCTGATAAACATTCTCATCTCGCTTGTTCCATCGCTGGCCATGTTTCTAACCTGGTGGTTTGGACACTGCGCCACATTTACAGTACATACACATGTTGAGGGTTTGGCAGGGTCTGGTATTAACATGATGTATCCCACTATGTGTTCAGCATGCTGTGCTAAGTGGCTGAGAGCTTGGCTGCCCCTTCAGGGCACTGCTAACGCAGCCATTCATGTCTCACTCTGACGGTCAGACCACCATGATGACGCTACCCTCCTCCTCCTCCCCCTCCTTTTCCTCCTCCTTCTCATCCTCCTCCTCCTATTCCCACTGAACTCACATTGTGCCTTCCCTGTTACGAGCTAAGCATAGAATTCTTTCTTCTAGAGTAATGTGTTTGTGTAATATATGTGTGTTTTCATGCACAGTTCTTTTAAAATAGAACTCAGTGGTTTCTGAAGATGGAGTTGCCACCCCCTCTGATTTGTGCTCAGTTTCATGTAACACTTCAGCATCGGATGTGATAAAGATGGGCTTATCCTAGATCAGATCACAAGATTAACACAGCTTGCTGTATGCTCGCTTTGCTGTCACAGGGGCTGATTAATTGGCTGTATGCACTTGAAGCCTGCACGTCTCTGAACAAAGCTGGGGACAGGAAAGGATTAGAAAGGTGACATGAAGTGGATTATAGTTAAATTTATACATATGAAGGTTTACCTTTATCAGTAAAGACTTCTGTTACAACGACTTTAGATGTTTTTATAGGAAAGGAAGACAGAAAGGGTTTTATAAAGCTGGCATATTTGGCACAGTGTGGTTTTATTTGCTTGTGATGTCACTGATTGCTTGTCTCTAATATGAAATGTGTGTAATTTGACATGGACAACTTAGAGATTGGCTGTAATAGATAACACAGTGAAACCATTAAGTGAAATGGCCTCATATCATGCATGAATTACAGTTGTGCATGCCAATAATATGTGTATAACTGTTTCATTTGTTTTCATGATCAGCGTGAATCTCCTGCGTAAACAAACTGTATATGATGTTATGGTCTTTGTTGAAATAAGCTACATCTCCTCTGGTTGCTCTGATTTCTCCCCATAGTTCAAAGACATGCAGGTTTGGTAAATTGGCATGGCTGTGAATGTGACTGTGTTTGTTAATTTGGATGTGCCCAGGATGTACCAGACGTCTCACCCAGTGAATGCCATGAAAAGGCTTCAGTCCCCTGAATCCCTGAATAGGATAAGTGGTATAGAAGATGGTTGAATGGATGCTTTATATGGCATTACACAACATTTAGCCACATTTAATAATTCATTAAGTTAAGAAAATAATGAGTTTTTTTTTCTCCAACTTTCTCTTGTTTAGTGTCTAATGCATGGCTGCTTCTAGCTCTCACAGATGAAAACATGATGTTTTGTGTACTGTAGAGACAGAGATGTACTATAAAGATATGGGTTCACTTCTTGGCAGTGGGTCGGTATCTCAGGCAGTGTCTGTGAGTGGGAAACTGGTGAAGGATCATGTCTTTCTTACTGCACTGGACTCCTTCTGGTTAAGGCTTATCAGCTCAAATCAGTTTGAAAAGTCAGAAATCTGTAGTGTTTCTTGCATATTTATCATTATTGAGGATCCTGAGAAATATTCATTGGGTTCTTATTATTTCCATCCATCCATCCATTGTCTATACCCGACCATCCCTCTTCGGGGTTGCGGCGGGGCTGAAGCCTATCACAGCTATCAGCGGGCGAGAGGCGGGGTACACCCTGAACCGGTCGCCAGTCGATCATAGGGCAACATATACAGACAGACAACCATTCATGCTCACACTCATGCCTAAAGATTCAGAAGGATTCAGAAGGTAATCTGTCTTTTGGAGTAGGGCTGTACAATATAATCAAAATCTCATATCCTGTTGTGGGTCATTTCATATCCAGATAACGATACATATCATGATATAACACATTTTCTGTAAAATCAATTGATAAGCAGTTTGTATAAAATGACCCCTTGGAAAGGCCTATTTCTTATTACACTTTGAATTATGTGCATGACAGATGACAGGTACTTAGATTATTTTTCTACTTTGTTAGGACTTTAGGTTAGCGGTGTTTGAGTCTTTTGTAGGGACCGGTCTGTGGCATAATTTGCAAGTGGTTTTCTGGTCTGTGTCAGACTTTTCATACACAAATCATGTCCATGCGACAGAAGTGGCCCCTTGTTTTGCCATGGCTGGTCAGTCATTCTCTATCTCAGAATTAGTTCCTTGTGTGCCACGTTCATCCTTCTCCATGTTTGTTGGTGTTGACTTTATAGAAATATCCTGTCTGCAACTGTGCCGTGCAGAAGAACGCAAAGCATCATCCAAATGACAAAAAGTGTTGCCATAAAGAGTGTGCTTTGCGACACAAGGATTAATAAGCGATAGAGCATAATATGAAATGACAGATGTTCTCCTGCCGTTGCCACACATTTTATATCATCATATTGCACAGCCCTACCTTGGAGCGCAAATCTCTGCATTGTTTAGGCCGTGATTTGGTTCCGTTCTTTCAACCAAAGCTGTGACAAAAGAGGAAATATGTCTCTGAGAGGAAACACTTTCCTTTCCCTCTCTCTCTCTCTCTCTCTCTCTCTCTCTCTCTCTCTCTCTCTCTCTCTCTCTCTCTCTCTCTCTCTCTTTCCCTTTCCCTTTCTCTCACTCTCACTCTCTCACCTTCTTCGTCTTCCAGCAGGGCTTTTCTGTTTGAAGTCCCACAGGGTAGCAGAGGTGTCATGGTGCAGCTTAATTTAGATGCCACAGACTGAAATGATTCTTTATCTCTGCTGCCATCAGCAGGTTGGTTTATCACCAAGAAACATGTACAAGTAGGTTTGGCTGTAGTATCCTGCTTATCCTGTAACTGTGGACAGACTGGGTTTATTCTGGCTGTAGTATCCTGCTTATCCTGTAACTGTGGACAGACTGGGTTTATTCTCTCCATTAGGACTGACTCCCACATTTCCAGAATGAAGGTGGAATTCCTTTATAACGGCTTTGGTTTCTAGTGGCAATGAGCTGCCAGCTTCCCTCTGATCTCTTCCTGTTTGAAGACAGAGGCAGAAAAGAAGCAGGGGTCACACAGCATTACAAGGGTTAGCACTTTGAAACAGGGCTGACGTCTGGGTTTTAGTATTGAAGGATAGGTTCCCAGTTTTTCATGTCTGTGAAGTGCAAAATCCACAGTCTCAAACAGATTCCAAAGTTTATCTGAAGCTTATAAGGCTTCAGCAGTCTGAGTTAGACAAATCAAATGAGTATCTTCCAAAGCTAGGTATTTTGTTGTAACATTCCCTCTTTGTGTTTCCCTGTTAAACACCACTAACAAAAAAGGGAACTTTGTACTAGAAAGGTTATAGCTTTGAAGGATAGCCACTTGTTCAGTCTAACTTGGACAGCTAAAGCCCCATTTTAGCTTCTGATAAACTTCTGAATGCAATTTTTCATAAAAGGGTGACTGTGGACCAAGATTATGGTATATAGACATTGCTTTCTGCACAAAATTGTATAATTTTGCTCAGGTCTTTGTTTCAGTGTGTTTACATCTTCTTGTCTTTAGATGTGGACTTGAAAGAGTGGATATTAAGGTTGGAGGACAGGAGGAATATCTTCTTTCAGCGTAAATCTACCAGTGTAGACTTGATATTGTTGACCCACAGCCTACGTGTTGAGCCCTGTATTACGCTCATAGTAAAAGTTTCAAGACTAGAGCTTGGATGTGTTGATCCCCTCTAACCCCCCTATTGGGCTGTAGGGGTGTCTGGTTACCTGAGCTCAGAGATCTGACTGAAGAGTTATTTAAATAGCTGACAAGGCAGATGATTTCTATCTTACTGCGTAAAGCTTTTCTCACCTGCTGCCCTTTGGCCTGGTGACCTGGCAGGTTTCTCACTCCGGTCGCACAAAGTATGTGTTGACCCTGATACGCATTCCCTCTCTCATTCCTTCTGTCTGTACACCTTAAACAGAATCTCTGGTATGAGATTTCAGCTGGTGTGTAGGTGGTTTCCAGCCTGTTGACAGTTGATAATGCACTGCCAGAACTGGTGGAATATGAGCTATGTTGGCCAGGTTGGAGGCCGGGCCACTGTTAAACACCTATCAGGTTAATAAACCAAGACCACTTTGCAGGGTTTAAATGTATTATGTTGAAATGTATTAGATGCCCTACTAATGTCTCCCCTTTTTGAGAACACCTGTCCTACTAGTAAATAGCAGGCAAATGAGATCCTCAGTACCACCATCAGGTCAGACACATTAGGTCTGCACTGAGTGGTGTTGTAGTTGTAATCAACATGCAGCCATATCAGTTCCATGCACATGGTAAATTATTCAGTAGGACACTTGCTGTGATGTTGAACACAGATGCAGAGAGGTGCCTTAAATAAGACTTGCCCAGCAAGTGCACAGCCTCGTTCAATATAATGCTTGACGTGCAGGCTGATGAGTCATAGCCAGTCTTCAGCTATGTTTCACTTCACTGCCCTGCTGTCTAGTTTTGTTCACTGTCCCTATACCTCAGAGATACGTATAATAATTACAGCCCTGAACTGCCATAAAAGATCAACATAATAGTTCCTCTGTGGAGATGACATTTAAATAAGCAAAGTCTCTTTGTTACTTTGTCTTTGCAGCCTCCTGCCTCACAGGCTGTTAGGTAGTCTTAGATGTGACCTGTTGTTCCCTTTGTGTGAGAGTGTGCTAAGTGTATGTGTGCTTTGTGCATTTCTATTTCTATTTGTTTTTTTTTTGTTTTATTTTGTTTTTTTTTGTGGTCAACACTTTTATTGGTTTTGAATTGGGGGTGATCACAAGGGATGCAGACTCTCTCCTGTTGCCTAAGACATACAGTAAAATCAGATATATCAGGTTAGGCAGACTTCCACACCCATACTTAGGGTTTAGCTAAGGTTTTGCCTTATTAAAGTTTAATGAAGTGTTTTGGAAAAAGTGTATCCAGGTCATAGATATCCAGTCTGAATGAGTCTCCAATAATAGTCTTCTTGGCAGCTGTATAAGCAGACAGCACCTCATTCTTCAGCTTTTGAATACATGTCTGTGATGTCATTAAGCAAACACCAATGTGTTTTCTTTTTTTTTTTTTCTTTTTTTTTTACCCCTGCATGCGTGAGTAAATGATTGTGTTTCTTCTGGTTTGTCTTGTTCCTCGAAAGCTTTTGGCAGCTTAGCTTCCCTGTGGGTTCTATGGTGCACAATAGGGCGTTGTGCCTGCCTCTGTCAGGGAACTACCTGCCTTTCACCTCCTCATTCATACACACTCTTAGCCGGGCGCCCGAGCTGAACCCGACACGGCCAGGCAAAACCCTCCTTGGACGGATGCCTTTGATCCAGCCTGGCCTCTGTCACTCCCTCTGTAACCCTCTGTCTCTCTTCTCTCACTTGCTCCCTGTCTGTCTGATACAAAGAGTTGTGTCTCTTATCACACTCTTTACAGTATGCTGAAGTCATCTCCTGCACTGTTTAACTGGCACAACTCTGCTATTTGCTGCCTCTCTGCCACACACACACACACACACACACACACACACACACACACACACACACACACACACACACACACACACACACACACACACAGATACAATAACGATTGTTCCTGTTTCCTGCCTATGCTGTCATTATGCAGCTGCTGAATGAGATATGGTCCAGTTTCCATTGGTCAAAGACAAGACACACATGTACATACATGTGTACACATATACACATTTCCACACAATATAATTCTGTCTCCTTTTCTGTCTTTGTCTGATAAAAACTGATATAACATATTGGTGCATGGGCTCACACACAAGCATCGTTGCCAGAACCCTCTGGCCTAATTCCCCTCTTATTGATGTGTGTCTGTCAGTGAAAGAGGCGCAGCACAAAGAGCAGCGATTGGCCTGTGTGTGGCTCAGAGGGAACAAAGAGTGGTCTATTCCACGCCAGCTCTGAGACTCTTCTGGAAACACTGCATGGGCTTGTTTAAGCCATGGCCATATTTTGAGTTAAGCGACTGTATGTTCAACAATGAGCAACAACATGGCTGCTTCAGTGTCAAAGTGCACAGGCCAGATTGACCTCCACTTGCTTTGGTCATGTCCAGTTTGCAACTTTTACAATGTCAAAAGTGGAAGGTTATTGTGGAGATATTTGGTTTTGAACTGCTGTAACTACAACAAAATTTGCATAAAAAGACATGTAATTTATCTAACAGTATGCTAGATTCCAGATTGTGCACTTTTTAATGTAGCTTTTTGAGTTGTCTCTGTCAAAATTGGAACTCTGGAGCTTAATCTTTTTTAAGTAGCACCTTTGAGTGCCTTCTTTGTTCTGTAACAATAATGGACGTTATTTTAGAACCCTCAGTGTCACGTCCTCATCACTACAGTGTTTCTGCCTGAATAGAGCTGCAGCCGTCTTTCCAAAGAACTAAATTGAACATTTACAGGGAGCTGTGATATTGTGATCAGTTGTTAAACACGAGAGCTTGACAAAGCTTCTTTAAATGAAGCAAAGAAATCAGGAAGTAAAAGAAACAAGATAATTGTTGTGTTCATCACGAAGCCTCTACGTTTCATTAAACTGAATCTATCATATTCACACATACTTGTCACTATCCGCATTACCCGTGTGAGCTGCCCCCCCCCCCCCCCCCCCCCCCCCCCCCACAGTCTGCCAGTGCCAGAGCTCTGCTGAGCTTTCACCATCTTTCTAGTTTAGCTGGCCAAAGACAATGACAGCAGGGCTGGACGACTGGCAGCTCAGCTGAATGGAATGAGCTACAAAGCTAAGGACAAGGACGTGTGTGTGTGTGTGTGTGTGTGTGTGTGTGTGTGTGTGTGTGTGTGTGTGTGTGTGTGTGTGTTTATGCAAGGGAATGACTGAGGGTGGCACGGTTCCAGAGAGCCCATTGTCCATGTGGTCCTTTGTAAATCACCTTTGACAGTATTGTCAAATTTCTGAGAAACATGCTGACTCACTGAGGCTGCTGACCCCAGCTGTGACGGACACCTGTTAATCACTGATAATCGCTGATCTGTTTCTGTGGTGGACAGAGCTTAAATACAACAAAATACATCCATCCGCTAGCATTTTTCTGAGGTTGATCCGAGGAGAAGAAGCGAGAATTATCCAGAGAGGATCGCCAGATTGCAGTATGGCATTTGTGTTAAAGTTGTCTTAAGCATTCTCTGTTTAAAAACAATAGTGAATTTGAGATTTCCTTTTCCACATTATTTTTCAAAATTGAAGTAGTTGTAAGCTATTAGCAAGATAAGCAAAATCCTGTTTTAAATACAGCCTGTGCAGGCTTTTGCAATTATGCTGTAATTTTGGTGCACTGTCACAGTGGTATAATGTGGTGAAATTAAGTAGTTCTGGTCAAAACAGGACAGACGTCATTCAGAGATCCATCTGGTGTTTCTTCTTTTCGATCATCACGTCATGAAGGTGGACTGACAAGCCTTGCTTAAATTAAACAAAGATACGGGACCTCTCACACATACACAAGAATACACACCAAGTCTGACAATAAAGCTTTGTCCTCTGGAGGCTCCTGAAAGAGGATTTAGTTTGAATATAAAACCGTAGGCAATCAAGAAAACATCCAATCCAGTGTTGGGATCATCCTGGGGATGAAGGAGGGGGATTTACAGACACGGAGGGAGGGATGGGCACCAGTGATGATGCAGGGCTTCAGGTTCAGTCTCAGCTTCAGGACAGGATTAACTTAGGTTTACCCCTCCACTCACCAGCTCAGAAACAACAGAAATACAATGCTTTATCATAATCAATGACACTACACTGTGTCTGCCACAAAATGCATGCCACTTACAGTTTCGAAGAATGCCTGTATATGTGTACATTGCACTGTCCATTGCTGTTCACCTGCTGTGGTCATACAGGAGGTTCATAGAAAGTTCAAGAAAGAAAATTCAAGGCAGAAAGACAGAAAGAAAACTAGCAACTGAAATAAGATTTATTCGATGAAGAAACATTTCGTCAGTAATATTCCTCCACGGTAATGTTAAACTGTTTGTATTTCTACAATATGTTATCTATATCTACCGAATAAAATATTGAAATATATGGAATCGTTGCGCAGACCAAGCCAAAGCTGTGTTAGTATTAGTATTAAAGGCACTGCTTAATGGTTGACAGCACAATATTATAAAAGCTCCAGGCAGCAGCAAGCTAGCAGGTGACTAAAGTGAACCTGTTCAACACCTGCTCTCTCTCTCTCTCTCTCTCTCTCTCTCTCTCTCTCTCTCTCTCTCTCTCTCTCTCTCTCTCTCTCTCTCTGGCAGGCAACAGTCGCATTTACGCATTTGACAAGACCACGTTTATGATGAGCTCGTGGAGAAAGTAAAAGCTGCTGTTTATGTGCATGAATGCGCCTTTTCTTGGCAGTGACAGTGTGGCCATTGTGAAAAGTGATACGCTACCTGCAAGTAGCCTCATGCTCGTTCTCCTTCTGTCTCTGGGCTTAGAGTAAAACTGAACTGCTGATTGTATTCATAGTGATGTGAATCAAGCCTGTCACAGCTTCATTTGCATAGATCACATTCTTGCACATTCTTCTATGTGTGTTTCTGAGTGTGTGTGCCTGTCTGTCCAACTTAGTGTTATTCTTCATGACCTGACAGCTGAAGGAATATAGTTTGAGTATGCAACCATCCCTCCCCTGGGCTCTGAATCTCCCTGCCTCGCCTGTTTTGCTGCTCTCAATGGGAGCTGCTGTTGATGCTGCAGGGAGGCTTGGCCCAACTGCCTGTCTGCCTGTGGGTCTGTCTCTGAGGTGATCACTTTTCCACCAATAAGGTTTGTTCTTGAGGAAGACGACTTTTATGTTATCAGCTGTCCGCTCTGTTGGGTTTGTCGCTGACTTTGAATCAGCCAGGCAGTGTGCAAGGCTGCAGGAGGTGATCATGCACTGTGTTCTGCATTTGTGACACTGCCCTGTATGTCGTTTCTAGCGTGGAAACCCTTGTCTCTTGTTACTGCCACAGGATAAGGAAGGGTTGCCTTTGGGGATACTAAATGAGCTCCTGAAGGAATACACGCACACAGACACACACACACACACACACACACACACACACACACAGGGTTGTGTTCATTATGCCCAGAATATTCAAAGCCCACAGTGAAAATTATTATTGATTACAAACAGAATAACACACCTGATTGTTTGAGTATCTTGAGGTCAGTGAATAAAACCCCGATTCCCAAAAAAATGTGGCATCATTTGCAAATGAAATGCTAACTGATAATGGATTCACAAAGTTTTCCCCAGCCCATTTAGTAAAATCTTTATCCAATCATGTGTTCACAAAGTGGTGAACCTCACTCCATCCTCATTTGTGAACAACTGAGCCTTTCAAGGATGCCCCTTTCATGATACGATGATCACCTGTTACCAATGAACCTGTTTACCTGTGAAGTGTTTTTGGAGCATCCCACAACTTTCCCAGTCTTGTGTTGCTCCTCTCCCAACTTGTTTGAAACATGTTGCTGGCATCAAATTCAGAATAGGCATGTATTTACAAAAAATCAAGTTGTTGAGGTAGAACATTAAATATATTGGCTTTGTGCTGTTTTCAACTGAGTATATGTCACAAAGGATTAGCAAATTGTTTTACACAGCGTCCTAACTTTTTTGGAATTGGAGTTGTACATTGAAGATTCAAGTTTTGATTCTTCAAAATGACCTCTGTTTTTCTTTCTTTTGTCTCCCTCCTCTATCCACCTCCCTCTCAGGTAATCCACAGGAGTGAGTCACAGGACACACTGACAGTTGGGCTGATGGTAGGTGGGTTTTTCCTCTTCTGATGTGTGAGTTAGTATCTTGTTCCCGCTCTCACACTTCTGTTCCTCTCCGCATCCTTTCCCTCTTGTACCTTTTTGATTCCATCCCCCTCAGGGCTGTTGTTTATTTTCTTGGCTTGCATGTTACCTGCTTACTTTTGAATTCATTTATGCTTCCTTTCATCATCTTTGTGTCATGCTAGCTAACCTGGATCCAGTTTGTTTTCCTATTTTTCACATGCATTTGCTCATGGAACATTGGCCTGTCTGAATGTCGAATGATTCAGAGACCTGACATGGCAATTAACAAGGCAGCCTGTCTGATACCGTGATATCTTGAACCAATGATACAGTATTTATCATATTTTATTTCTAAATTTCAATTGTCGAGTTACTCATTAATTTTGATGCTTCAAACTCCAGTCTGATTACTGTGCATTCAGACTCTCTTCCATTTGTGTGAAATTTGAAAGATGCAAATGGTCACAAGTGAAATTTGGTGATTCCATGTCACTGGATCTCGGCAATATTCCAGCCTCTCATAATCCATCTCTCTCTCTGTGCTAGACCAGCATGGCTGAATGAAAGATGAATGCGCCTTCTTTGGATTCATCCCTCTGACCGCCACTGAGCCGATCCAACCCTCCATCAGACAGTCCCATCTACGCTTACACTGTTTTCTACTGTGCTCTACTGTTTTCTAGTTTTCTGTTCTTCAGTCATTGTCCTGGTCTGACCCTCTGCATGTAGAGAGGGAAGTGTTAGCAGACTGTTTTGTAGGACAATTTCTCCTTGCTATTCATGAGAAGTCAGCAGGGCTTAATGCAGCAGGGGGATGATTGTCAAAGGGAGCCAGAGGGGGTGGGCCCCAGTTCAGATCCTGGAGCTAGAAGAGAGACGGCGGGGTCACAAGGCCCAGGGTTGAAGAGGGCCTCATCCCAGTCAGAGCACCCCTCCTTCAGTAAGATGAGCCAAAATGCCAGGGAGAGCATGGGGGTTCTTGGCCAGGGACTGAAACAGCTGTTCCAGCAGCAGCGTAAACGTCTCTCCCTCTCTCGCTCCACCATCCCCTCCTTGTCTTCTTCCTCGTCTTCCTCTGTAGTGTCGGCAGGTGGTGCCTCCCCCTCTGTCCCCGAGGACGCCACGGGGCCCTGCTGTCCTGAATCTGACCCCCTCTCTGCTCCTTTGGTTCCCTCTGCAGCTGGGCAGGGCTCAGCCGCTGCGGGCATGATGAGGCGTGGGACCAGCCTCCAGAGCCGGCGCAGTAAGGGATCCGGGTCGGGATCTGGGAGCAGAGATCGAGATCCTCTCCTGAGAGGTAGCCCCCAGGCCCCACACCGCCGAAACACCCACGATCCACAGCAGCATACCAGCCGTCCTCGCTCCTCCTCCACCACTGACACCACACCCAGCAGCCCCACCCCTGGATACACTGGCATTGATGTGGTGCTGTCATCAGGGTACCAGTCCACAGAGGAGACAGATAGGGTAAGTGATAGCAGTCGTGAATCGTATTATCACTGCTGATCGATGTGTCTGTTTTACCCTTTTATTGGCATCAGTCCTTGTTTGTCAGTGAACTGTCAATCAAAAGCTGACGTTCACCTTGCTGCTGATGTAACATTCCCTGCTGTGAATGCTGGGAAAGGGCCTTTACTGCTCTCTGCTGACTATGATCCAGTGCAAAGATATTTTATTATGAGTAAAACATCATCTTTAATCTGACTTCAGTAAACATAGAGGTAGGCGGAAATTCCTGCTTGGCATTTCTGCCTGTCGCACCTCCTCCAGTGCCCATGGGTCAGCTGCAGGGTCATCAGCTGCAGGGTCATCAGCCAGGAACCATCATTCCTCAGCGTTTAGCCCCTTTAATCCTGGAACATCTCCTGGTGGCAGAGCAGTGACAGGGACGTCTCCCTGCCTTTGTACTGCCAAATTCCCTCTTGGTGTCACCATCCCTCCACCATAGCTCAGAACACAAACACCGTCCAGAGGAAACACAGCAAAAGAATATTTTCTATTAAAATTACTAACTTTGGAAGATATTGACTTGATTGATCAACTCAAACTGCTGAAGCATCTCATAATAACTTCAGATAGACTTTGAAATGTTTTTTAGATGGAACAAAGACTCTGGATTTAGCCCCCAGTGACTTCCATTGGAAACACATTAGGAAGGGATCGTTAAATGGCCAGAATGAACAGGAGGAATAGAAAAATGTTTTGATATACATGTGGGCACCTGACTATGATTTTAAGCTAGATTACAAATTGTGAATCTATCTTTTAAAAGCATTTTACTTTTTGAGTTGTTTTATCCATGGCTTACAGCAAATGCTGCAATATAAATCAATGTGTTTTCAAAATCTTTCCTTTAGTATTCTTCTTGGATAATCATCTATTTATCTATTACTTATGTGTATGTGTAGAGGTTAGAGTTGTAGTGTTATGTAATGGAAAAGAAGTAGCATAGATTTTGTGTGTGTGTGTGTGTGTGTGTGTGTGTGTGTGTGTGTGTGTGTGTGTGTGTGTGTGTGTGTGTGTGTGTGTGTGTGTGTGTGTGTGTGTGTGTGTGTTGGCTTGATAAAATGTCACAGCCCTTTTTAACCACCTTAGGTAAACCCGACTTTTGGACAGTTTGTTCTGTCTGCCACCAGAGGGCACTGTCAGATCAGCTAACCTGCTGTGAGAGGCACTGGGCTTGGTTCATGAGGAGGTTGAGCTTGCCCTATGAGCTCATGTTAGTTGTAGACTAAAACCGATCTTTGGGTTAATGAAATAAGCTATGCCAAGGACTCAGTATCAGTGTGTCAGAGATATAGTGATGGCTGGCTATCAGTCCAGTGGTGGGCAGTATGTCTAGACCAGTGGGTGCTGACATCCACATTAACTGACATCTTTAATGTGAGCTGAATTTAACATTCCCCTTCCCGTTTTCTTCATCTGCAAAATCAAGTATCCTTCGGTCCTGTGTGAATGACCTCACCTGGGATGATGGAGCAGGGCTAGCAGACATCTGTGCTCCATCAGTCCTGCTGCTGTGATAGACGACCATCAACCTTTCTGTGGTCCGTTGCTCGCCCTTGACAGAGATGATAACCTGTCTCACCCCTCTCTAGCTACCGTCACAGCCCTGTCTCTGCACAGCAAGAGAACAATGTCATGCAGGTCACCCAAGCAGTCACTGTGGTTACCCCCAAACTTGCAGCAACCTCGACTACGCCCTCCATGGGTTACCATAGTAACGGCATGGTTGACCTTGAAGGTTTGTGACATCCTGCTGTTAGTGGAGGTTGAGGGTTGCATAGCTTGTAAATTTGAGTATGTATCAGCAATGATGAATGTCTTTTCTATTTATCAACAATTTCCCTCCTGCGTTCCCCTTTTCTTTTCTTCCTCT
Source organism: Chaetodon trifascialis (assembly GCF_039877785.1). Classification (NCBI taxonomy): domain Eukaryota; kingdom Metazoa; phylum Chordata; class Actinopteri; order Chaetodontiformes; family Chaetodontidae; genus Chaetodon; species Chaetodon trifascialis. The sequence goes on along the minus strand of NC_092063.1, from coordinate 9,461,381 downwards.
TTTCTCTCCTCCTCTCCCTGCCTGTCCCCCTCCCTCTGTCCCTGGAGAGAGTTAGTATAGACAGTCAGCTGGTCCCTCCTCCCCCCCCCCACCCCCCTTCTTCCTCCTCCTCCTCCTCCTCTACCACCACCTCCTCCTCACCCCACCCTCCAGCTCACTGACAGGAAGCAGGAGGCAACCTTGCCTTGTCCTAGATGAGTGAGAGCTGAGCACCGGCTGTGTGTTGTGTGAATGTGTTAACAGTGCTGTGTTTAGAAGAGGATGTGGAGGGGTGTGTATATGTGTGACTGTGAGACTACTGCGTGTGTGTATGTACACTAGAAATCATTTGTGCCTTGACAGCCATGTGGTGTGAGCATCTTGTGTGAGTGACTGTGTCTGTGAGAGAGGGAGACAGAGCTCAGGGGATCACTGTGAATATGAGTAGAGGGCAACGCAGCTGAGCTGTCTTTATCTCTACTTGCTCTGCCTCCCTTTTTTTCATCTCCCTCTCTTCCTCTGTTTTCTCTCACTCCTCACTCTCCTGTTTGCATAGTAGACGAAAGCGGTGTGGACTAGAAATGTGTGTGCACATGGATGTTTGGAGAGGAGGGTAGTTTGTGTGCCCTCAATGTGTGTATGTGTGTGTGTGTGAATCTGCAGTGTACTATGTGAGGCAGTGTGTACTTTGGAGGGATATCAGTGGAGAGGAGTAGGGCAGGGGTTCCAGCTGTGGGTACAGCAGTCAGTCAGGATGGTGCAGCGCTTCAGCCTTCGTAGGCAGTACTCCAAGGTAAGCTTAAAACACACAAGCTTGTTTAGTCGTTAAAACCATATGTGTGTCTTCCCATCTCTATGCAGCAGCACCATTCATTGCTGAAGGCACAGTTGTCATAGCTTTTTGTTTCTGGCAAAGTCTTGTGTGGTGGTTTTGCAAATCTTTTTTCACTGTCTTTCTGTCTCTTAGTTAGTTGGTGTTGTGTCAAGAGTGTGTGTTTTTGGCTGCTTGATCAGTGCTTTGTTTAGGACAGCAGTCAAAATGGTACAAATGGACTCTGTTGTCAGTTGCAGAAACTATATATACAGTAGTATTGTTTGCACAGTTCTTGCAAATCAATTTCAAGTCAATTTTTTTTTAGTATACAGAGATTTTCCTCTGTGTTTTCACTGACTTTTCGGTGGTTCAGTCCATACAGTGACCGAGTGGTCTGTCTTTGCACTTTATCTAAACTCTTGTTAAACAGTAACTCGCACTACAGCAGCAAGAGCTGCAACCTATGAGGTCGATTGGAGCTGTTGCCAAGGGATGAAATGATTGGTAAATTTTATGTTTCATTATTGGTGATTTGGGAGCATTTATGTTTCATTTGCAACAAAAGGCTAGTTTACTGTGATATACAACTGTCCATGAGTTTGATATATCTATCCCCTGGTGGCTGTGCTGCTAAAGAGAATAGAGGGGCTGTGTTAAAACTCAACATTAGGTCTGTTAAGAGTCCACTGTTCTGCAAGCTGGTGCTCAGCCTGTGGGATTTATTAGCTGCTTCATTGATTGACAGACTACACCCTCCCCATTCATCTCTAAGTCTGTGTAATGGTGCTGCTGGATGTTCATATACCTGGCAGCATTGACATGTACGTGCATGTGTTGGCAAAATGGCGCAGTCTCACTTTCAGACTGGAAGACCTGGTCCCAGACTGATGTAGACTGATCTAGACTGGTCTTTTGTCTCTTCTCAGAGGGATAAAACAGGAGTAAAAACAGACAGGAAGTGAATGGCTGCAAGGTGCAAAATGTTTAGTCAGGATAGAAGACTTGTCTAAGACAGGAGATTGGAAGCAGAGAGTAGGCTCTAGTGGGATATGAGCTATTGAGTTGAGATGAAACAGGAGCCAAGCCTCGAGGCTCGTCCTCTCACACAACATAGGATTTGTGTGTCTAAGAGAGACTGAAGCTGTGTTTGTCTTCAGACAAGATAATGCCCTTCAGGGCCTGTCTGCAAATGTTCACTAACCTTGTCTCCCTTGGGTAGATGACCCTGTCTCTTTACCTCAGGCCACATATCTACATGTCCACCTGTCCTCCTGCTCAGCCTTCCTTTGTCTTATCAGCACTGTATTTTGATTTCTGTGTGAGAGATAACATCCTGCGTTCTCCTGCAGTAATCCCTAACCAGCTCAAAACCAAATACCTCAAACAATTCAGAGGACCAGCTTCCAGTCCAGCTGAAATCATGCAGCTGTGTCTAGATAAATACTGCAAGGACTCTCAGCAATGTAGTCGGATATTAAATGCTTGTATTTTTTAACTTAAAATTTCTTCAAAAAATTCAGTATGTTGCACAGTGCAATACAGTTTCACACTAACATGTCACTTTTTCCTTATCCTGTTTTCAGCTGCTTTCATGTAATGCTGTCGTCTTAAAATCAACTAATAACGCTGAGCGATGTGGATTGAAAAAAAAAGAAAGTAACAAAAAACCTTAAGGTTTGTTTGTACATGATGTGTATGGGAAAAATAGTGAATCACATAGAAGAGGGCCTGAGGATTAGTATCCTGAAATGCCCTAAGTTAATTCTGTTTCAAATTCGGACAGCAGTATTATGCATGGATTTTGTCCCATTGATCAACGTGGGCTTTAGAGAACAAGAGTCCAAATATGGCAATGTTCAAAAACTGGGTTGATTTGTTAATTAGAACAACGTCATATGAGCAAATGTTATTTAAAAGAACCAAGAAAATTCTATTTGATTAATTTGCATAGTTATCTCAATTATGTCTATGTTGGCATTTGGATCAAATGCATAAAGTGATTTATTTGGACTGATGAATTGTAATGTGAGTTAATTAATTGGAATTTAGAATATAGAAAAAATGAGAAGCATGTCTGTAATGGGGCACTGCAACATTATTTTTACGAAAGAACAAAAAACAAATATTGCTGCTTTATTCTCTCTCAATAAGGAAAGAAGATTCTTGTGGGTTTGTTGAAGAAATTGTAGGATGCATCAAATGAATTCACTTTATTTACAGGACCATTAGAAGACTCAAACTCTATATAACTTTGTGTTTTTTGAGCCTTGGTAAAAAAGGATCTTTGTTCCATCTCTTACTGTTTCCATAGTTTTAAAACCACATTTTGTATGAGAGATTTGTTTTGTACCATCAGATTTCAACTATGTATGTATTATACATTTAATGGCCTCCACTAAAAGGATTAAGTAGATCAATTTGAATTCCTATTCTATGTTTTTTGATAGTACAAACTCACTTTTGAGTGATTTGGTCCACTTCTGTAATTCCCCTAGTACTGTCCTGTAAGAGGACAAGAAAGAGAAGTGTCATTGGCAGGCGCCGAACATCACCTGGTCCCCTGGGGCTTGTTCTGTCCCTGCTAGTTTAGCATCCTCATCGCTGCGCTCTCATCGTCTCTCACCTCCCCAGGCTACTAGCTGTGTGTTGATGAAAGCTTTTCTGCCCTTTGCAGCAGGACACCGTGCCTCGTCCTGAAACTATCTCAGTGATACTGAGTTATTTGAAAAGCCGCTAATGACAAACATGGGGTCTAGATGGGTCATGTTCACTATATACAACCACGGCTACAGATGCATATGATAATTATTAGTCTTATCAAACCATTGCCACAGCAGATTGCCCTTTTTGTCACAGGAAGCACAGTCGTGGAAGTATGCAGTAAAACCTGCGTATAATCAAACAGCCAAGTTTCGATTGACTTTCTGCAGAGAGACATAGCCATGGTGATGATGAAGCACGTGCTTTTAGTCCACAGTGGAGGTGATGTCATTCCACTGCTGTGTTTGCCAACTATGAGCCTGTAGCAGATTGTTTTTCAAGCACTGTGTGGGCGTGTGTGTGTGTTTCGCTGCCGTCAGTGCACCACCATGACTGTCTGTGGTTCAAAGTTGTTGACATTAACTATGAGACTTTATTACAGTGTTACAGTTAAGAGGAAGTAGCGTAAAGCCGCTAATGGGTTTGGCTGATCTGTGACTGTGGTTTGTACTGACAAAGAACAAAAAAACTGTTCTTCTCAAATGTGCTAATCTCCCTTCTTTGCTCTATAATCTTTCCCCCTCTCTTGTCCTTCCCTTCTCAACTACCCTGTAGTCACTTTCCTTCCTGTCGTTGCTTACCAGTCTTCCATCCCTCATGTGAGACAAACAAAATCCTCCTTTCATTCATTCGTCTTTTTAAATCCTCCATGCCAGAGAGAGCCAAAACTGGAGACATTATGTTTTTGGATTGTCCAACTGTACGTACACACATCCGTCAGACATACTTCTGTCCGTGCATCCATCTGTACATCCCATGTTGCAAATGCAATATCTCAGGAGCAACTTGACAGAATTTCATAATATCTGCCACAAACATCCACTTGGATGTTGGACTGATTCGATTTTGTAGGTCAAAGGTCAAAGGTCACATTTTAGGCTACAATGCAAGAATTCATATTCTAATTTTAGCTAACATAGGATAAAATTATGAACTGATGATACTTTCACTGGATTTACTGAGACTGCTAAATTATTCAGTGGTGTCATACTTTCCAATATAGTGATAGCATCAATTTTGTCAGAAAAGACACTTTATGTATTATATAGAATTCCTTCAAAGCCTGCACTCAGAGGCCTACGACCATGAAGCGGTAATTGTAGTTTATGACGAGTGTAAATCTCTCCTCCAGACAGTCCAAACAAACAGTGGCGTTGGGTTTGCGTTGCATTCAAGGTGTATTCTGTAGTGTGGGTGTATGTTTGTCAAGAGGCCATCATTGATCAGAAGAACAACCACCAATATTAACTATTAACTATTAACACCAATTAAACATTGGCCTTTTGTCCTGCTCTCTCCTTAATTACATCACTTGTTACCTCTGTGTGTACGTGTGTGCATGTGTGCACTGTCAAATTAAGTGAGGTGTTGGACCAACACGAGGTGCCAGAACAGCTTCAGTGTACTTTGGCATAGAATCAACAAGTCTCTAAACTGTGCTTGTCCCTTCTTTTTGGTGTTGTGAGCACTGTCTAAAGAAAAAAAAATGGTGCTTACAGTCTTTTGTCTACTTTGGCTGTACCAGCCATCTCAACATGACAATTTGTTTCAGAATTATGGCACCAACTGTCTTTGGTCTGCAAAGCTCAAAATCAATGTCATGGATATGTTTCACAATGCAATCTAGACCACAGTTTTAAATGACAACTGAAGATGTAATCGTGATTCTCTGTGAATTAGGAACTTGAGATGCTGAGATTGCTCAGACTTGTACAATGTGTATGGGCCTTAACACATCTGTCACAAATCTCCCATAGGTGTTCAACTGGATTTACATGTGGTGATTATGATTTGCACCATTTTTGTACCCATCAAACCATTCAGTGACTCTTATGTTCTATATGAAGCATGTGCATTTGTTCTATACTAATTTTCCGTAAGTTTTACCTTTAATTTGTCACCTGTCTGTATATATTTGTTGTTTATACTATTGCATATATTTGTGCATTTGCAGGAGAGCACATGCAGCTTTGTGCAGGATCTGTAATCAGATAATCTCAATCTGTTATACTATTTTTCTCCCTGTGCACCACCTCTTCAGCTTTCTTCCCAATATTTCTTTTTTCCTCCATGCTTTGTCTTACTTCATGTCTTAGAGACCGTATTTCTTTAGCTCTCACTCTCTTCATCTCTCTCCCTCTCATCTGTGTCCAGTTCACAGACAGGGTAGCCGGTTGCCCATCTCCATGGTAACAGTGATGTTCAAATAGGGCCTTAGCGGCTTTAGCCAGATGAATGCTTGCAGGTTCACTGTGTGATCTGCCAGCCACCCCACCAGCCTAGTCTGGTGAACAACAACCTCTTAGGGTAGCAAAAAAAGAGTCTTCTAAAATTAGAATCTTTGCAATTCACCAGTTCATTTGCTCTAAACCTTGTAATTAAGCTTTCTCTTTCGTCATATATTTCAAATGGCAGAGCGACACAGGAGACATGTTGGAATGACAACCATATCGCTTAGATCTCAGTGCTGCAGAGACACCGCTGTTTCCTGTTCTTCTTCAAGAGCGTATTTAAATTGAGTCCTCTGAATGACACGCAGAGACAGCTGTGAATTATGTAGCAGTGTCAGTAAAAAAAAAGTTTGTGCTTGACAGTTAACAGACCTCAATGGGACTCCTGTCTTCCACTTCAAAGAGAATGAACAAAAAAAAGTTAATAGATGCAATGTAAATGTTTTGTTGTGCCATGTAAAATCCAGAGAGAAGCCTTGAATCAGATGCTCATCTTTTGTATGCAGGCGCATGTGTGTGTGTGTGTGTGTGTGTGTGTGTGTGTGTGTGTGTGTTGTGTGTGCCTGAACTCTCCACCCAACTGTTTGTGCTCCCTTTGAAGCGTAGCCCCAGCCCCAGCCTGTTTAATTAGCTGTTGAATATTCATATGTGATTATACATATAGGCCAACGCCCTTATCCAGTACTGCTTGCTGTTAGCATTCACAACAGTGGGAACACTTTAGGCTACTCCACACACAAATACAAACACACACTCATGCTAACACACATCACGGCTTCACAGTTGATGTATAACAAGCAATTTTGTGTGTGGAAACCATCAAGGCGGATGTGATGGTGTGAAAGTAAAGGACTAAAAGAAAAGCTCATAAGACAAATGGGAGGGGCAGGAAGGTTTGAAAGATAAATGTAGGTAGGTGTGTGTGTGTGTGTGTGTGTGTGTGTGTGTGAGGATGGGGATTGATTAGCAGGATGGATGCAGTCATGAGGAGAGAAAGATAAAGCTATGAGTTTGGAGCCACTCTTCCTTCTCAGCCAGTTTTGTAGGTTTATAATCTGGGTCTGAATGAGGAAGGAGTCGACTGCAGCTCTCTGCCTTTTTCTCTGCTGCTATTAATAGACAGATGTCTGAACCAGTGCTGGACAAGTTCACTTTTCAAGGGCACTTAAGTGTATTAATATGTCTTGATTCATGTAGACTAATATTCCACCCCTTGACGAGTAGATTTTCCACATCTTTTCATTATCTACAGATGAATGACATAATTTCTGCAGCCATATGTATCAAAGGACAATACCAGTTGATTGATATTCAATCAACTTGTTTTAATATTATACTTAATGATTATAATACTTACTGGGGGTTGCACATGTTGTCTGAATGTTTTTAAGTTTTGTTATGCATGTCTGTGCAAGAGGTCATGTGCATTTATGTGTACATGTCAGCAGTGAGTCACTATGGGTCATCCTTTGTGTATTTATTTTTGGCTTGCAGCTGGTCCTTCCTCTTTGGTACGGTGTGTGTTTGTGTGTGTATGAAAGAGGACATTCGTATTGGCATGCACGTGCATCTATGCTGTTTTGTCAGCCGTTGGAGGATTGCCACATACTTGGTCAGTCACTGAGGATGTTCTCGTCAACCTTGACCCACATGTCTGTTCCTCTGACACTGTCTTCTGGCTGGGTTAGGACAAAGGACACCCTCAGTATTTTGTCATACTTTCATGACTTGTGTTGTCAAAATGCACTAATGTGCACCTTTATGAAACATCATGTGTTTGGTTTTCTTCTCTTTATTCAGGGTGGTGGTTGTTTTCTAAGGGAAATTGTTCATTCAGAGAGAGGGGTAGCAGAGACAACACTCAGACAGACAGACTGAGAGAGGGCATGCTCTGCATCCCTGCCACTCCCTGCTCAGTCTATATCATTTGTGTGACTCTGATGAATTATGGATGAGGCTATAGATCGCTGAGCTCAGCTCTGCTCCACTGACCCACTTAGAACACGTGCACACACAATTCAAATCTGATCACAACCTCAAGGGAAATATCGTCAGATTTTCTCTCCACTAATAACCAAAACCATTCCTCTCATTCTCATGTGTGTCAGCCAGTAAGAATCCAAGGAATCTTTCATTTTTTTTGCTGTTTGCATCCCATCAGAAAGGCTCACTGGAAAATGATCTCAGGACCACTGAAACAGCAATGCAGTGTATTTGATTTTGTCCAGGCGAATAATACAGTTGGTTGAAAATGTTCCATCCAAAATGACATAGCACCACAAACAGGCTCTCTCTGCATACTCTTGTTTCACGATCCAGCATTATCTACCCTTTACTCCCACTTTTTCTTATCTCTTCACATGATCCCCTGTCTTGAAATATTCTAGCATAACACAAGGGTCACACAGTGTGCACACTCACCCTTGCTATTTCAGCTGTTCATCTCCTTGATATATCCTCCCTTCCTCCCCGTTCTCAGTATCAGCCCACAAGGCACCTGTGTGACTTGATGTAACTGCCACATCAGGTCTGAATTATGTTTCATAAGGGGCTGCATGTCTGTCAGTAGGAGGACAGATAATGAAAGAATGCAAAAAAAGAAGGGCTATCGACAGGGTACCTGTCTGGAAATGTTGCAGTCAAAGACAGACGTTAACAGAGTCAGTTGTAGATGCAGCAAATCACAGTGTAGCATATTTTGTGCTCTAGCTCCCCCTCCTGGGTTGAGGCTGCCATTGGCTGTAATACCCAAGTTGGCTGTTGTTGGTTGTGATATTCATTTATTGTTATATTTTCTTATGTTTATCTCTTTCAATGGTATAATAATCCACATTCATCCCTAGAATAGTCATCCCCCAAGCCTTGTTCAAATGCTGGGGGAATGCCGTAAGGACTGTCAGAATTTAATTTGTTGAATGTAGGTCTGTTTGCCTTTCGTCTTCAGTATGATGGATGATATGGTGCATCAGACATTGAGGAGAATAGAGAAAGTGCTCAACTTTCACACAAAGTAGAGCGCAGTTTGAGCCGGAGTCTGATCTTGACAAGGGTCAGTCACTAGGGTGAACAGTAATAATTAACCTGTGTGTTTCCTCAGTTATGGAAATTAAAGTATGAATATGAGCTCGGTTTTGGAAGGTAGCTTCAGTACATGAGGCAGTCTCCATGTCATTGTTAGATAACCTGAATGGGCAATGAGAGAATGCCCTCTAAGATTTTGATTAGATAATAGCTGTCAAGCACTGATGAACGCTATTAGCCAAATGCCAGTCCTCATTATCTGTCCTCCTGTTATGAAATCTACTGCTTTCTAGTGGCCTAATTCACACAGTGGAGTCTCACTAAAACTTCCTAAATAGTACCCATAGCCCCAGACCATTCAATAAGTCTATTTCAAAGTGGGAGGTGAGGTCAGCATGGGGCCGCAATGTGTGATATGGGGTTTGTGTTAAGAGGACGGAGTTGAGAAGGGGCCAGACCAAATAATCTTTCAGGGCCAAAAAGCTGGGACTGTTTGTTCTAGATTCTGCATCTTCCTGCTTATGAATAGGCTGGCAGTATGTTTGGGCCCGCATACTGCCCCATGGTGCTCTGGGTATTGCACAGCATCCAGCCAGACCAACTCTGCATTTTGGGCCAGTGCCCTTTCTGTTTCCACATTGCATAATCAGGATGGGTTGAGTATAAACACAAGTAGCTCCAACAAAAAGCAGCCACCACCAATGGATAAACAATGTTTCTCCCCTGTTTTCCTTCACGTACACACGCTGCTCCACTGTACATACACATTTTCTCTAACCCCATGATCCTACACAAATGTCTTACACATATCATACCATCACCTGCACTTTCATGCTTCTACAGAAATTCTAACCCAATAATGCTGAGGCTGCAATAGCGATAGCTGATATATCTGATGTACATAAGGAAATAACATGAACAAACAAAGGATCCCTTTGTTTTGTTTTTTCATTTTTTTTTTTTTAAATAATCGTGCCCATGATGCGTATTAAGCGGCACATAAATTACCTCTGAATTACTTCCTATCTTTTGTATTTCTGCAGTGCACTTATTACTTTTTGGCTGATATATGTACTCCAGTGCAGGTCTATCTGCAATAACTTGATATCAGCCAACTTGTTGGCCCAATGATTTATTGGTCTAGCTCCACTGGAGGTAAATTGCCATGCCACATACATACATCTATTTCCTAGTGACTTCTGCTCTGCACTTTCAAAATACACAGGCAATATAACTCACACAGATGTGCTGCATTCACTATTAAATTTACAATAACGTCATACTGCACCGCATTGAAACCTCATGTACGTGTGCTGTGTTTTCATCAACACTGACCTGTTACCAGCTGTGTTTACCCGAGATCAGCTGAAGGGTTTTTATACCAAAAACAGTTTACAGCAAGATACATGGATTATCCAGAGATACCATGATTTTAAATTTTTCCAGAAAGACACGTTGGTGTTCATTAGTTCAAATGCCATTTCTCAATATTTAGTCGCCAAGTGGTGAGTCAGAAAATATGTTGTTTTTTGGGGGGGGATTTGTGTGAGCAGACATTTTAAACACACTAACACTATTGGCACAGACATGCTTACGTCTCGGATACACAGCTGACGTTATTCACTGTTATCTGTGTCCAGACAGGAGATGGGACTGAGAACACTTAATTGTTCGGGTTGTTGTTGTTATCGTTTGTTGTTTTCCTTCCTGCCTGGCTCTTGTAGATGCCAGTGTTGGAGTTGGCCACTAAGATGTTTCACGCTCTCTGACCCTGCCAGTCATAATGGCCCCTGTGTATAAAGTACCCAGTGGTTTATGTAACTGCTAATAGGGCCATTGATTATACTGGAGCTTAGACTGGGGACAGCCAGGGTTGGACAGGGGGCTTCTTTTTATGGGGAAGGTATTGTTCAACAAGGCCTGAGCTCCGAGTCATGGTTGTCTCCCCTCTCAGGCTTGAATTACCCCCAGTCCGTGCAGACAAAGCTCTCGCTCTTCTGCCTTTACGTAACCTGTCACACCCCCAAACCATTTCACAGCATAACCCATTAAAATTTACAGTCACGTGGATGGGACTGTTGTGATCGCACCCTGAATTCAGTTCAAATTTTCTGCTTTATTCTCACTTTCCATATGGCACTCGGTTTATCGTGCTTACTCAGTTCACCTTTTCTCCAATCCCAGTCCAGTTACATCAGAGCCAGTCTCTTCCCTTTTTCTTCTGGAGTCTTCCAGAACTTTCTGGCTTTGTAGCACCCGCCTGGCCTCGATTCAGCACCAGGCTCTGTCTTCCGAATGACAATGAGTATTATGTATTATGAGGATCTTGCTGCCTCTGTCCACTGGCTGAGGAAACATCTCTGCACAAGTCTTTCTCTATGCCTTCACATGTGAGCTAATCCGTCACAGCATTGTCCATTCAGAATGTACAGAGCTTCTGTTTTCAAACCAGAGAAAATGTGTGTAAAACATCAAGTTTCTGACATTTTACTGTGGTAAACAAAAAGCAGTCATATTTTACAAAGGTGGGGCTATGGGTGAAGCTTGCAACTGTTGTGTACTTGTTTGCTGTCATAGAGGCAAGCCACTTGCTGCATTTTAATAGCTGGCAATGAAAAAAAATAAGTTGGAATCAGCAATAAATAACAAATGGCTCCCATTAGCATCCTAAATGAGTGCCAAGTATTCTCAAAAATGGATGATTGCTGCACATTCATTTCAGCTGTCTGCCTCCTCAAAACACTTAATTTTCAATAGTAATATTAGTATTTGCCCTTTTTGTGTAGTCTTCTTTTTTCATTATAATCATGAAGCTGTGCAACTGACTGCATCATCGTCATCTACTTGTCTATTATTAGTTCATCTCAGTTGTTCCTAGTGTAAGAAAATTCTCGCTTGTGACAGAATAACATAACATTTTATTCCAAAATGTTAATGTAAAATGCTAACAAGGCCTTAGAACTTTAGTGTATTAGGAGATTGGGTGAGTAGGTTTCAAGCCTTTTATCATAACATTTCTTTGTTTTGTGTTCAAGCCTAGAGCTATACGTTACTTATGCCTAATAGAAAAATGTAGTTAATGAGAATGAAACATTTCCATTAGCCTCCAAAGTTTAATGTGTCTCCCTGACATGTTTTAACTGTGATACTGTGTAAATGCTGCTTTAGACCTTCCCATAAATATATGTATTCTGTGTTCCCATTAATTTCAGTATGGCTCTCAAACTATAGATCACATGATACTGTGGTAGCAAAAAGTGCTACAGCTGTGTGTGTCATACTGCATAACTAGGAAAGCATGGCCACATACATCAGCAGTTCAGCAGGTCCCCCAACACATGAGTGAAATGCATGTGTTTTAGTGTGTGAGAGAGAAAAAGATATTATAATGTGATATATTCATCAAATTGGGTCATTGTTTTGCCTGCAAGGCACAGCTGTGTGTCAAACCCATTAAGTGAGACACCACATAAAGGTCAGAGGAACAGTTTTGAGAGGGTTTTTTTGACTGAGCTCGTTTGCACAAATATTCTTGACATTCTCACACACTCACATAAAGATTCATCTATTCTAAATGCTAGAAATGAACTTAATTGCCAGTGCAATGCAACTAGAATCCATGCTTTTAGAGCTGCGACACGCCTCATAACCAAGATGTTTTCTACGTTCAGCTCTATACTCAAGTGAAGAATTAAAGCAGAAAACATGACATGTAATGAATGAGATGTGCAGTATTTGAGCAGTCAATAACAGGATGCATAATTACTCCAAATATCACCCTACAAATTGGACCACTGTGTCTGAGAAATCATATTTGAGTTGAAAATTTGTAATTTAATTCTAATAACACATGGTAAAGATAAATAATTTTCCCATTACCATCTTAGTTAACTTGTAGCTAACATTAATTCGACCAATGTGAGCAACATCTAAAACAGGTCACAGCTGTTCTTTCTGCCCCCTAATTTTGACCAGCTAATGTGTCAATAATACGGTAAAGCAGGCCATGAGGTCAGCATCTCCATTTTCTATGTAACTTTCGAGCATCAGGCATTTGTCAGGACATGAGTGTACCTCCCTCTGTGAAACTGTCATTGCGGAAGCACTCTCTCTGCTATTTTAGGTATGTTATTAAGGCATGCTACCAGGCAGTGTTTAAAGGTGCCCTGAGTCACCCTGAAAGCTTGCGTATTCCTGGACTGACGGGAGCTGCTGGGGGCCACATGGCCTCTAAAGGAGACTTGAACCTGAGGCTGGAATTAATGCAATGCATACGTGTCTGAAAGGACCCTGTTTGAAGATTCAGTGTAGGATTCCCCTAAATGACCAATGATATGATATACAATATGATGATTTTAACTTTTTGAGTTAATGTGTGACGCACGTTTAGTTGTGGTCCCAGAACCAGTTGCACAAGCTGTCTTTAAGTTCAAACGTACACAAAACAAACTGTTCAATGAGTGGAGATTTACCATCACTAAATTCAAATGGCTCGCACTGCGCAGACTAGTTCTTACATAGAGATTAATTGTCACTAAATATCACCCTTACTATCTGCCACCTGTAACTAGCTAAATGAACTAGCTTGCTAACCATGTTAACTGAGAAAACTGCTATTGACATTAGCTTGCTAATAATGTTTCCTTGTTTAGAAGAGTAGAAGAGGCTGACATATCGGACTGAAATTCTGTTTAATGCTGATATTAATGGGAAGACCCCATATTACAAAATACAATACTAATGATATTTGACTAAGCTAAATGAAGGAATAGCATTTGTTAGATTAAATTAGCGTTACTGAAGTGTTTGTGTGTGTGAATGGAAAGTGTTACAAGTGAAGGCAAGTAAAGGGAATATAGATTTAGTGATATGCAGCTTTGAACTGGCTTCCTCTTGCATGTTACAACTGGGCTCAGACTTTAAACGACTGATGCTGCCATGTGTCTCTTTGATTCAATACTGGGGTCAAACCTACATGTCACAAACTTCCACTTCCATTTGAGCATGTTGGCTTTGTTCTTATATAAGCAGCCTTTTCCCTAAATCCTACCCTCTCTCCTGGTCCCCTAACTCCTCCCGGTCTCTCATTAAAGCGTGTATTCATGCTCTCCTCTCCCCCTCCCTCCTGTCGGCTTCTGCACAGAAGTCTTTAGTAGCCCTTGTCCTGCCTTACCCCCTACGCTCCCTGCTTTGCTTTTTCACCGTAATTGGTTTGTACACTTTTTGAAAGTGATGGCTCACAGACCCTAAGACGTGAGAGAACAATGCACCGCAGCTCATAAAGCTATGTTTGTGGGTGCATTTGAATATGAATTTGCATGTGTTTTAATGCAGTGAAGGAGACCAACATCAGACTGACTTTTTATAGTGACCTCTGGTTGAAATTGAAATTGAAAACAACGTAAGTTGAAGTGGATAATTACTACCTGTACAAATGAGATAAATCTACAGTGACATTTGATCGTGACAAATTTCCTACAATTAATGTTGCCTGTGAACTCTTTTCTGTAAATCAATTGTTGTTTTGATTTAGGAGTCCAGTAAAAGCGATCACTGTGCTATTCACACACTTCTTTCATCCATGGTAACCATTGATACAGTCATAGACTATAGTCATGTGTGCACACGTATGCACAGTTTTGAATAGCAGCTTTGTAATCATCATATGACCAAGTAATCTGTGTAATCTTGTTTTTTTTTTTTCTCCTTGGGTTCGAGTTTCTTATCCACCTTAAACCAAAAACTGCTCAGTCCTCGTGTGTTTATCTCATGTTATACAACCTATGTGGGGAAAAAGAAAAAAAAAAACACGGCACTTTTAGTGCAGGCAGTTCAGTCAGCGCTGATGGTCATTAGAAACATTTGGTCTAACCCAGTTTGGTAGTGCACACAGGCAGCGGAAGGTGATTCATTACAGCATGATCACTAAGGAAACTGATTGGCTGCGACAATCAAACTGCGTGATAATTGAAAGGTGGGAGCACAAGATTTTTGTCCCTTTCTTTCTGCCTGAGCTAGCCACTGTTTTGGAGCTGAGCTGGCCTAGAAACTCCAACAGAAGAAAAGCCCCCCCCTCCCTTCACAAAGCTTTCTCACAACCCCTCTCTCCTTTGCTCCCTCTCGCTCCGTCTCCCTCTCAGTGACAGCTCCTGGTGGGCTCTTTTTTTTCCTGCATGCTCCCTCGCTCCCCTCACATCCGTCCTCTGGGTCTCTGCCTCTCTTTTTCTCCCTCTGAGGATTTTTATCCCGGTCGGACTCTTTGAACACTTAACTTCACAGTAAACTCTTCCTGCTTTTAACCCTGCCTCCATGCAACCCTGCGAGTCTTCATCCGATTAACCGCCTCGGCTCTGTCACCCCAAACCGGCGTCAGACGAACCCCATGCTCCAGAGGAGTCCTTGTTCTCCCGCTGATACACGCTGTCTGTGGGAGTCGTGCTTGAAGAGCTGCATATATGTGTGCTCCATAGCCTCTCTGCCGGTTGTTGTATAGCGCGGAGCGTGTGTTACCACTGAAGCGTGGCCATGGGCTTTGAAGAGCGGCTGCTCCGTGAACCAGCAGCACAACACTCCCTAGGCTCTGCAGCTATCAGGAGTCATGGTTCATTGCTGGAGGGACAGAGCACTCTATGGATTCTGGATATTCAATCAAGCCAACAGCAATTCTTAAGAGTCTCTGTGTAGTCTCCTCGTTGGCAAGTGGAGTCTTTGTCCAGTGGACTTTGAGTCAAGTGGACTTTGTTTGGGAGAAGTGTCCAGAATGATGAGTGCCCTTCCAGGGCCACGCTCTTCCCCTCTCCCCCGGCTGCGGTCGTCTCCCGAGGGACACACAAACAGATAGACAGACCAAACAAAATTCCAGCCCAAGCCGTGCGCATGCGTCTCCCCGCCATGGAGGTCATCCTCAACCTGGTAACTGCTGACACCTCTCCACTCCCTACTCCCACCACCGTGAGTCTCCACCCGTATGTAGTGTGTGTGTTCATGGTCATCATTTTCATCATTTTTGTTTTGACATTTTGACTCACTTCATTCACATTCCCAGTGATTCCAGCACGTGTCATGAATCCAGTGAATGTGTTTGCATTGATGTGGTGTTTACTGTGTATGGCTACTCACCTGTTAAAAATGGATGTTAGGTGTCTAGTGTTCACTAACTAAATACCATACTGTGTTGAAACCATAAAATGTGTTCCAGAGACTTATAAGACACAAACTCTGGTTGGAGAGCAATTTCTTGGTGTGAAAAGGATTTTGTCTTGAAATCACGGGGATTGAAAGTCTTTGTTGTCATAGTGGGCCCCTAGAAAAGCCTCTGTTTTTGTTTTTTGTTTTTTCTCTCACTCTTTTTCTCCTCAGACCTGCACTCTCAACTGCTGATGTGTGTGGCTTTCTTTTGGAGGTGAACACGAAGGGCTTTTCTCACACCCTCTGAATTCCTTAGGAAATGCATTGGCAAGCATTGGCTCTGTGTGTGTGTGTGTGTGTGTGTGTGTGTGTGTGTGTGTGTGTGTGTGTGTGTGTGTGTGTGTGTGTGTGTGTGTGTGTGTGTGTGTGTGTGTGTGTGTGTATGTGCGTGCGCGCCAGTCTGTTGTGCATGATTAGTAGTGCAACTTTTTGTTGTGCGCTAATTCATGAGTGCATGTGTTGAGTAAACTGCCTCTTGTCAAGTATCACATGGAGTTATGTAATTTTCCATATCTGGTGAATGGGGTTCATTGTTGCCGCATTGGGTCCCCTTAAAGCAAACAAAAAGCGGATTTCCATTAAAAACGTCTCTTTTGTGTCAGTTTCAACGCTGCTTAATTTGGCATGGCTGAGTGGGAACTGAAACCATGAGAAAATGAGAAGGGATGGCAGAAAAAAAGGTTTAGGCTTAGATATGGCACAGATTATCACATGCACTGACATATCTATAAATAAGTTACAAGTGCAGCCACACACTCCATGGGCCCACATGCTCTTCACTGCATATTTATGCTATCTATGCTCTACCACTCCAACCACACACCATCAGATGCAAATTTAGTTTTGATCTGTCTGATAAAAATCTGTATGATAAGAGACATCGGTCACCATCGCGAGCTATTGTTAAAGTTAAAGATCAAACCGACTAATCAGGAGTATGAAGTTCAGTCGGTCAGAGATGATTGGCTTCCGTGCCTGATGAGGTCAGAGAGATACGAGTGGTATAAATGGAGAGAAGACAGGTGTAAAATGCAAATGACTGTTTGCAGGTGGATGGATCACAGAAATTACTTAGGCACAACATTCAGCTAACACCTAAAGACCCTGTTTCTTATGTCCACCATGGATCCAAGGTCCTGTCTCTCATGGATACTGGACTCTGTAGATAAGCAGGGTCGGCTAACCCAGCACACAGCTGCTAAACTCTGATGTGCCTTGACATATCTGTGCTACACCTTTTCCAGACTAGAGAGAATGCTGTAATTGGAGAAGTGTAAAGCTGAACATATTTCCAAGAAAGAAACCTGAAACTACAGTATCGTGCTAGTATCACTCTTGCATCTCGGCACGTGAAGCCGCTGCCTCAAAAGAAACGCGAGCTGACATCACAGGAAGCTCACAGCCGCTCAGCAGGAATGCGAGGCATAGCAACCAACAAGGTATCGTACTTTTGCACTCGTCCTGATAGCACAAACTTGACTTTGACCATTGAGAACAGGAGATTTTCATGTAAGACAAAAGAGAGAGAAGGTAAGATAATGTACCCTGTAAATGTTTATATCCAAAACAATCACAGCCCAGCTCAGTGCTGTGGCTTGTGATCGCTATGTTTATGCTAAATACTGTGCGTAAGACCATTATATAAGCAATAAGCCTAAAAAAAAACTAATTTTGTTTTGCCGTGTGAAAATCCATACATCTTTAAACAACAAACAGCAGACATGGGCGGAAATAATGCGGTTCAGATTCACTCACCCTGACCTGGTTGAAGTATAGATGTCAATCATTGTTTGACAAAACACCTAAGATTGTGTCTGTTTCCACTATCTGGCTATCAGAATATCTAGACTTGAACTGAACCTGAACTCACCTGAGTCATCTAACAAAACAGCAGACACATTAAGCAGGACTTAGAGAAGGCAAAACAAGGGGTGGCAAGAAGAAAAAGAGAGCTGAAAAAAAAATGGAATGGGTCTTATGACAGCATCAGTTCATTTTCTGCTCTATGACCTACATTGAGAAGACAGGAATTTGGGGCATATGTGTGTCCTGTGTGGTTTTGAGATTGAGATGGGGCATCACAAGATGTTGTCTTGTTGCCTGTATCTAATTATGTGTGATGCATTTCTAACTAGATTAGCCCAGTAATGCTTTCTAAATGCTTGTCTGTGTGAGACGTATGGCCATAGGTCTGAATGTTGAGGTTTGACTGAGCTTTTCCCAGACCTGTGGTGGATGGAAGATAAGTCGAGGTTGCCCTTTCACGCTTCTAACCAGCTTTATGTAGCTTTATCAGAGGCATGTTGCACAACCAGACCCACCAGCAAGTGGACCCTGTTTGGACATGGGTGGAGTGAGAACAGACTCCTTCAACTGTGCGCGTGTGTGTGTGTGTGTGTGTGTGTGTGTGTGTGTGTGTGTGTGTGTGTGTGTGTGTGTGTGTGTGTGTGTGTGTGTGTGTGTGTGTGTGTGTGTGTGTGTGTGTGTGTGTGTGTGTGTGTGTGTGTGTGTGTGCGTGTGTGTGCGTGTGTGTATGTGTGCGTGTGAGAGCGAGAGAGAGATAGAGAGAGAGTGAGAGAGCCATAGGGCAGGTCCATGCAGACCCTTTTGTCCTCCTTTCTGATAAAGTCTAATCAGAGTGGGATCAGACAGCCCCCCAATTACAAGCACATACACTCAGCTTCCCTCATTAGCCTGCACAAGCCTCACTGACGCAGTGCCTGTCACTTCTTACTTCAGAGGCTCAGCGCATCAACATGTTTGGCTCCGTTAACCCTGGGAAATTAGCCTAATCCTTCAGCTCACCATCTTTAATTACATGCATGATTAGTCACAGGAAAAACTCGACCATTTGGGGATGACACTTGATTGTACCGACAATTTGTTCACTAACTGGAACTCTTTATCTGCATCGGAAATGGTGGGGATGAACCATTGCTTTGCTATGTGCGGTAGCATAACAGTATGCGTCTGTATGAAGATTACATTAGAACTGTACAGTGACCTCCTGTGAAAGACACCTCCTCTCCTACGCAACTGAAGAACGCCTCTAACAATACATTTATTGATCAGTGAATGATTGTTTATTTGGTGCCAGTGTGTGCTGGTCCCAAGCTCCTCTTATCACAATATCTAAAACCTCTATCTTTGTATTGCAGTTTACTCCAGCTCAGGGATCAGCTGTCGTCCTTTGCCCTCTTTATCTGCATCTTTAGTCAGAGGGCTCATATTCAGTTAATCAGATAATTGAGTCATCTGTAACATGAGTAATCTGGGAAATGGTCACATTTCCATTTCTACTCCATGGGGTGCTCATATAGATGAAACTGGCACTTCATTCATGCTCACCCTCATAAAGCTATTAATACTGTTTTGTTTATAGCCGAGTACAGGCCAGGTGCCGCTCTGAAACGTCACCTCTTAGTTCTCCACTGGGCCAGCCCAGCAGGCTGTTCTAGTTCTCTGACTCATTTGATCACACTGGCTGCCTGTCAAGAGGCTTTGATAATGTTTACACCTACTGTAAACAACATTTGTTACAGTAGATGAATTGGCACATGGATGTGGGCCGTCTTGTATTTTATGTTATTGTGGAGTAATCAACACAATGCAAATCCATTGCATTTTAAATTAAATGACCTAAAAACGTTACACAACTTGCCAAATCTGTCGTGCATCCCAGTACACAGAGGAATGTGCCCTTGGCTAAATGTAACGTGTGTGTGTGTGTGTGTGTGTGTGTGTGTGTGTGTGTGTGTGTGTGTGTGTGTGTGTGTGTGTGTGTGTGTGTGTGTGTGTGTGTGTGTGTGGTGAAGGGATGTCAGACTGGTTCCTCTTGCCCTCTAGGACTCCTCTCCATTGGTTGCACAGACACAGACAGAGAGACCGGGAGTTGATATAGTCTCAGATCAGGAACCAGACTCCCACTCCTGCCCTGTGGCCTCTTGTTCAACTCAATTACAGGATTTCACTTCACATATTAGCTGGTTGATTACAAAATAAATTCTTACCCTTTCTCATCTTTGTGATGCAGGTCTGAGCATTTGGAGTCTTTGTTTTTGTGGGATTTTGTGGTTTAATATTGCTCATTCATTCATCTACTTCATTCATTAGTTAGCTCTTAAAAGTGACATAGATAAGACCAAATATTAATGATGGTCCCTGCTAATTCCTAGAAGCACTTCCTGTTCCACAGCCTCATACATACAGTACGTAGTAAAAGTCTAACCTGTATGTAAACAGTTTGTTATCCAGCTCCCTTGTATTTATTGTTTGTTTATATCTGAGATATTAGCTTGATATATTTGTTTGTATATCTGTATCTGTATGGTCCTGTATATTTGTCCACTGCCCCTGTGGTGGTATTCTAATCCCTCACTTATGTCAAAATACTGCAATGTGGAAGTCCTGCATTTATACTGTGACTTACAGTACAGAGCTATTATAAGTGAAATGCACTTGAACTGTCTGAAGTAAAATCACTTAGAATTAAGAGAAAATGGTCCTTGTGTCATACTATTAGGTACTATGTATATTATAGGATAATAATATTAATAATAATATTATAATATAATTATTTCTGCATTTATGTGTATGTAGTATGTTGGTGTTGTAGTTGGTCTAGGTGGAGTTAATTTGCACTGTTGTATGTTATATGTTGGGTAGTGCACCGTGTGTGGTAAACTGATGACATATTTTATATGTAAAATCTTAATCAGAAAACTACAGTCATCAAGTAAAGTACAAGTATCTTATAATGTGTACTTTAGCACAGCACAGCACAGCACAGTACTTACACTTGTAAATGTAGCCCTGCAGGACGCAACCATGCATATGTACCGTACCAAGTGTGCAGACAGGAAGGAAATCGACTCATTCCTTGTGTGTCAACATACTTTGCCCGTAAAGTTGATTGTAATTCTAATAGTGGTCGCTGGATAGAGTGGTTGTACGGCAGTAATGCCGGTTATTTAGTGCTGTAGTAGTATTTTTGCGCTCGGTGAACCTGGCACAGTCGAACGAGAAAGTCCCTGACGGAGGAGCTATTTCTGCTCTTGGTGAGGATGACTGACGGCTGCCGGTCGTGCAGTTTAGAGGGTGACGTCACCCCTCAGCTGGGAGGGGGGAGGGGCGGGGCCTCCACATTGCCCCGTTCACAGAGTTTCAGGTGTGCTTCAACTTTCACAACAAGCCCTGCAGGTCGGAGCGGCAGCTGCGTCCGGCGAAACTTCAAGGAACCGGCGCGGCGACTTTACAGGCTGAGACAGCGGTTTAACTTCACCAGAGTGTCAGGGCAGATGAAAATACACGGCTCGCCTTCACTTAGGGGACAATGCACTGGGAACAGTTTCTCCGTTTGACTAATGGAAAGGTGAGCCGCTTTTTGCGCACGCTGAGGTCGCTTTTTGTGACAGGATGGCTTATCAAAGAGCTGGTTTGGTTTAATTTCCCTGTGTTTGGATTCATTTGGAAGAAAGAAACTTTCATCTGGAGTTTTGCTTTAGTCCCGGATGCGTTGTGGTTTGCGTTGTTGACTATGGTCTCTGTCATCAATTAGTCATGGTGTTGCGCATGTAGGTGAGCCTCAGGTGCGTTTTTTTCTTTTCTTTTTTTTCTTCTTTTTTTTACCTGCTATGGAGTGGCGAGAATGTCATGAGTGATGTGTGAGTGCCGTATAAGTGTCATCGGAGTGCCGCTGCTCGGCTCTTTCCTCCTCTATTTGACGTTTTTCTGGGTGGCTTCTGACCCCCCGTGGTGTGCTGTCAGGTTCAGCTGCTTGTTTTGTGTGCATGTTTGGTGATAACAAGATCACGATCCTCCCCTGAAGCACGATCAGCCCCAGAGGTAACAGCGCTCAGTGTGTTCTTCCCCTGAGGTGCTTGAGGAAATGAATCACGTAGGCTGTCTGTGATTGAAGGTGCTGCTAGGTTCATCATCTATTCAGGCAGAGTTTATCTAGTTGGAGGAAAATACAGGAAAAACCCAATTTAGATAGTGTCTTTGATTTTTACACAGACGATTTGTGGCTTATTGGCAAAATCAAGTCAGCATCTGAAAAGCAACACAGACAAATATTCATAATCTGTCAAACTGTTGTAAACAAAAATCTAATATCCTGTTAGTCTTGCCTTATATCGGCACTCCCTGAACAAACAGAAATAAAGATTTGGCTGATACACTTCATTCTGTTCTTGCCTGTTTAACCAAATAAAAAGAGATTAGCAGATAGCTCTGGATTAACACCTGGAAGTATTGAGTTTTGTATGGATGTGCAGAGTTTTTTTAGTTTTTTCTTCCACTTTCTTTTCTTTGTCAGACTCTGAATGAAATCTGAAAATCTTGCATCTTCCTCTTCAGAGAAACTGACCGCGAGTGGCCTTTTCAACTGACACAGTTTGCCCTCTTCCCATGCGACAGGCTGCTGAAATGCAGAAGCCTCTTTTTATTGCATGTCAGCAAAATGACCAAGAACCCAATATGCAACTCACCCTCTCTCTTCCCTCTTTCTCTCTCTCTCTCTCTCTCTCTCTCTCTCTCTCTGACCCTTTACCCTTTACCTACCCCAATCTCCCTCTCTTCTTTTCCAATCTCCTCACTTCAGATCGACCGGCTGGAGGTGAGCGGGTTGGGCCAAACACCCTTGGCTGTTTCATGTGGAGCGGATAGTTCATTCCCAGGAGTCGAGGATGCTACCCCAGACCCTCAGCGTACTAAACAGGCAATTGCCCAGCTGCAGCAGAAAATCCTCAAGCTCACAGAGCAGATTAAGATCGAGCAGACAGCCAGGGATGACAACGTTGCTGAGTACCTCAAACTGGCCAACAATGCTGACAAACAGCAAAGCACACGCATCAAACAGGTAAAATGATGAGTTGTATATGTATAATTGTATTGTACTCTTAACAGACTGGTAAGCATATGTGACAATCAGTGCATTAACACTAAACCTGTTTGTTCAGTTTGTTCCTACAGGCAGGGGTGGAATTTCAATGTGTTGAAATGGAGTGGATTATTTCAGTGTAATCACTAATGAAACCTGTTCTGTGACTGACAGGTTTTTGAGAAAAAGAACCAGAAGTCGGCGCAGACCATCCAGCAGCTACAAAGGAAATTAGAGCACTACCACCGGAAGCTGCGAGAAGTAGAGCACAATGGTATCCCACGCCAGCCCAAGGATGTTCTGCGGGACATGCAGCAGGGCCTGAAGGATGTCGGAGCCAAAGTCACAGGCTTCAGTGAAGGCGTAGTGGACAGCGTGAAGGGAGGCTTCTCCAGCTTCTCCCAGGCCACCCACTCTGCCGCCGGGGCCGTCGTTTCCAAACCCCGAGAGATTGCCTCGCTGATTCGCAACAAATTTGGCAGCGCTGACAACATCCCCTCGCTTAAAGACTCTCTGGACGAGCCCTCAGTGGAAGAAGGTGTGACGGGGGCTGGCGGACGTTCACTGGGCAGCACCGGGCATCACCTCCAGCCCAGTCCCAAGTACGGCAGTGAGGATGACTGCTCTAGCGCTACGTCAGGCTCAGCGGGGGCCAACAGCACCACAGGGGCTCCTGGGGGTCCCCCCAGTTCTAAGGGTAACACACTGGAAAGGAGCCAGAGCTCCAGCCTGGACATGCTGCTGCAGGAGGTGCAGGAGATGAGGGAGGGCCAGGCAAGGCTAGAGGAGAACCTTGATGGTTTGAAGAGCCACTATCAGAGAGACTACACCGTTAT
This sequence comes from Chaetodon trifascialis, assembly GCF_039877785.1. Lineage (NCBI taxonomy): Eukaryota > Metazoa > Chordata > Actinopteri > Chaetodontiformes > Chaetodontidae > Chaetodon > Chaetodon trifascialis. Next base: position 9,437,672 of record NC_092063.1, on the reverse strand, counting down.
CATGCAAGCTCTGCAGGAGGAACGCTTCAGGTACAGACAGAGCGCATACGACAGTGTGTGCATCGTACATTCCTGAAGCATGTCCAGTTAAGCATGAGAAATCCCCTAAAAATCTCAACAGTGTGTAATCAGGAAGTGTTTTTAGCAACACCTCCTACTAACTGCACCTACTGATCAGTCATATTGCTGCTGTGTATCATCACAGGCAACACTTGCCCCGCTTGTGCTCTAGAGAGCTCCTTTATCAAAGCTAGCCCACAGGAGATGAAAGCAAAACCTTGACCTGCACCCCCTCTTTATAAACATGTAACACTTCCACAAAGGTGCAACTTGGTGCTGCTTCAACAAGTTGCTTGAACATTTAGACAGTACTGTTTATTACAGTGTTACTAGCCTGAGAGCTGCATATAAGAAAATGTTAGTTTTGCTGTTTTTAGACAGCAGTATTTTAAATTTAGCACTTCAAAAAGTGACAGGCACACTTGCTCACAAGTGTCCTCTAAGAGCAAAGCAAACCTTTGGTGTTATTTCAGCCCTTGTCCCAGCTCTCCATATCTGGTCTCAGACGTCTCCGTGCAGCTTTTGTTTTGGTCTGTCTGTGGGCAGTTGGCCTTAAAAAACACACTCACATTCCCCAAGAATGTTCTGACAAGAGGGCACAAAGATTAAGAGCACAGGATAAGGGCAAGGAGGGGTGATATAGTGAGCCACTGACACAGTGAAGAAACAAGCATTTTTCTCCCTAAAATGTTCATCTGAGTCCAGAGCAGTCTGTGTTTGTCCTCTAGGACCAAAGTAATAGCAGAACAGAATGACCGCTTCTCCGTCGGCCCGCTGGGAATAATAATTCATGAGCCAGTCATGTTGCTAAATAGCTCCTCACGGGCTGAATCCATCTTTGCATAACCAAGAAATGCCTAAAATGTGACCTTAGTAGGGCAGCAAGTGATTTCTTTGTCGATGAATGTAGAGCTCAAATGAATAACCGATCAGCAACAATTTTGATAATCAATGAATCGTGTGAATACATGCTGGTTGTCTTTTATGATAGTAAATTGGATGTATTTGGGTTTTGAAGACATCTCTTTGGGTTCCTGGAAAACATGATTTCCTCCATTTCCTATACTCTGCCATATTACAGACCAAAGCAAGAAAATAGTCTTTAGGTTATTTGGTAATGAATGTAGATAATGTGTAGGTAATGAAAGTCACGGGTTTGATGTTTAGTGTAGAAAATGTCAAAACAAGAAGATAAAAATCCAGCATCCGGCAAAACATGCACAGGGCCTGTCTTCTCTCTATTCTTGTGCTACGTTGTCCATCCAATTGTATGTGCCTGCCAAAATAAACAGCAGTATAGATCCCTCTCCTCCTGCTGGGTACCTTCCATTGGCCTGTCTCATGCTGCTGACTCTCTCTGATTGGCCAGTGGGATCAGCAGATGAGTAAGTATGTCCTAATCTTGTCAGGGCGAGTCATCAGTTCAGTCAGGTGCCATGTGGTCAGATGCCTTCAGGGTCCGTTTCTGCTAATTCCTGCATGTGTTTCTTTGTCTAAGCTAATTATGCCCCAGACTCTCACGTGTGTTTTCTGCCATTGTGTGTTCAGGTGTGAGCGTCTGGAGGAGCAGCTGAACGACCTGACGGAACTTCACCAGAATGAGATCCTTAACCTCAAACAGGAGCTGGCGAGCATGGAAGAGAAAATCGCCTATCAGTCGTATGAAAGAGCGAGAGACATACAGGTCTGTCCGTCAAGCTAACATCCACAAGCACACAGCCCGTGTCAGAAATGAACATGAACTATGAAAATCATCAAACTCGAAATTACATTTTCTTATTCTCTCATTGTACTTAAAATTGGCTGTTTCAAAGATGGCAGTCTGTAGCACAAATGAATTGTCAGAAAGGGATGATAAGAACTTTTAGAGGTTAAAGCAGATTGTCCAATTAATTGGCCAGTTCTCGTCCTCATTTCTGGCCGGCTGAGTCACTGAAAGCCATTACGAAACACCTGATAAACACGCACAAGTAACTGCACTGAATTTAATATTGTCTCTGGACATTTTATTCAAGCACTAAGCCTCCTAATACAGAACTTAATGGTGATTTCTTTTAATATTACATGAAAAGATGTTAAAAAATACTGATTCTGTTGGTAAATAAAAAGAATTATAGAGATAAACCAATAATCTTTGGGGGAAAAAAACTAACAATATTTCCTGAAATGTTATTTTGTCTTTTGTTTTTGCCAGTATGCAGTATTATTATTTCAGAAAAGTCCTTGTTGGAAGTCTACTTTAAGAGCGATGCTTTTAGTGTCATAATGTCACCTAATTACATTACTAATCCCTGCCCCCTGGCCTGTTAGCCAACCTCATGCTCTCAGTCTCTGAGCAAGCTCGGCAGCTGCAACCACATTTAGCCGGGTAGCTCCTGTTAGCCAGAGCAGCAACAATGCCAAGGTAATTCTGACAAAGTGACATTTCTCAGTGATAAGTTTAATAATTTAAATTATGTCAAAAATTGCTGGTTTACATATGTTGTTTTCTGCAGATATTCTTTTCACTCCATCTTTTTTATTTAATTTTGTCATTTGGAGTTCCACACCAACAGTCCTGGCAAAGAAAAGTGCTACGGAGAGCTCAGCCTCTCTATCTTACTGATTTATTTAGTAGTAACTTAATGTCGGCTGCTTAGACTAGACGTCATGTTGTCAGTCTTGAGTGCAGTGAAAGTTTGTGTTGGTCACACACTCTCCAGCAGTCAAAGGCATTATCTCATTGTGCATGTTGACAGTGTAAACAGGAAGATGAGACAGAGAATCCAGCCTGTCCATCTGCTTTTCTGTTTGTTCAAAACATAAGCATTTCCTTGTACATGGCTCACATTACTTCTGTCCTTTCCTCTTGTCTGCAAAGGCGTAGGTTTGTGTGTTTTCATGTGCGTGAAGTGTATTTACAGCTCAAGTTGCCCCTTGACTGCATTTCTTTTCCCCGGCAGCAGGGGGCGGTATAGGTCTATGACATAAACACTCTTCAAGGGACGCCTGTAAAGTAATGCAGTCCAGTGCAACAGCTCTGCCTTCAATGCTACAGCTACAAAGATAACAATGTTGAGTTTGGATTGTCACTATCAGAGAGGTATTTATTTATTTCTCCCTCTCGCTGCATGTCCTCTGCAGGAGGCATTGGAGGCCTGTCAGACCAGGATCTCTAAGATGGAGCTCCAGCAGCAGCAACAGCAGGTCGTACAGTTGGAGGGGCTGGAAAATGCCACAGCCCGGACCCTCCTGGGAAAACTTATCAATGTGCTGCTGGCCCTTATGGCTGTCCTTCTGGTCTTTGTCTCAACTGTGGCCAACTGTGTGGTCCCCCTGATGAAGACACGCTCGCGCTCACTCACCACCCTCCTCCTCATCCTCCTGCTGGCCTTCTTGTGGAGAAACTGGGACGCTCTCTCCGGGTACACACACCGCGCTCTGCAGCCACCAGGATGACCAGATTGAAGCCGACACTTGTTGCTTTGTTGACACCAGGCAATGAAACTGTAGCTGCAGTCATGCAGGAAGTTTGAAGAACGTGATTGCCGATAGGACGGCTGCCTGGCAGGGTGGTGAAAATTCGGCTGAGCGCTTTCAGACACGGCCTGGAATCTTGAAGAGGAGGAAGAAACAGAGTTAAGTTGAGAACACTCACGATTGTCATTTAGGAAGGACGAGACTGTTTACATTTTTGAAAATGAACTGTTGTGTTGATGTCCCTCACAGAATGCAACATCGTACTGTTTTTATCTTTAGAGTTTAATTAATTGTAATGTATTATTTCTAATAATATTATTTTATTTTCAATGTTATTTTATTCAGTACCATGTAGCATTACACTCCTCGCTCTACATGAAGGGGAGTTTAGTCAGGAAACTGGGTTGGCGGTTTGCCCGAAAGGCCCAGTCTAATTGTAGAGACATGCAAATGTGATCATAGGAAGAGAACTCTTACCTAGCTGTGATTGGTAGATTTGAACCATGGCTGAAAACCTTCCTGGGAGTTGCTCTTTTTTGCTGTGATGAATTTTTTTCAGACAGAACAGGTGAAGGACTGAACATTGCCTTTGAGTGTAATGATGACCAGAGACTTTTTGTGCTTCCTTACCATTTCTAATAGAAAAGATTACATGCTTTTACTTATTTCCTCTTTTTAAGTAAAACAAGAAAAACTGTGTTAAATAGGGGAGATTATGAATGAATCATATAGGCAGTACAGGCCAGTTGTAGACAGAAATGCTGCACCATAGAAACAGCACATACACATGCAGAGAACATCTGGCTATTGTTAAGCATCTGCCATATGTGCAATATGTAAACAAAGCCGCGGGTTTTCATTAAGAGAAATTACATAGGAACCATCTTTGCTTTTAAAAGCAATGACAAAAGGCCGTTGTCCAAGTAAAATCAATTTGCCAGGATAATTGCCTCCCCCCGCCATATTTGATGTGATCAGTTTGGGAAAGAAAGACCACTGGTGCTTATCCAGCTCCATCTCAGTTGGAACAGGAATGCTGCTGCTTCATATCTACAGTGCAAGTCGTCTCCACTGCCATGCCAGTCAAATGCACACTGCCTGCATGTGATACTGTACTATTTATCAGACTTTCTCCCAGCGTGTTCTCTCTGTAGCCGTCCTTCTTTTTCTATCTTATGGTGTAATCACCTAGTGCCAAACCTTAGTATACCCGGGGATGCGTGAGCACCCAAGGGGTCCGAGCTGAGAAGAAAGAAAGGGGAGCAAGTCTCACTTCTTTTCACACATCATGAATGTCTCACATGGATGTCCAAGGATGTATCTTTTTGGGAGACTTAACTTTTGCAGTGGAAAGTCTATAAGGGAATTCACAACCCGAACATGAACTTGAATCCAGATCTTGAGTCCTTGCCTCCTTGAGTACAGTTCCTTGGCTTGGCTTTCTTCAAATTCTCTCTCTCTCTTCCCTGTCCAGTCCATGATGCAACAACATGACCTGGCACATTACGTAGTTCACCCTGCTTTCCAAGCTTAGAGGCTGATTTCCTAACAGTTAGTGAGATCATTTGAACTGTACATCCGCACTTTAGCACAGGGGTAGATAACATATAGGTCAGGCTGAGGCTTGAGAAACCTTTGATAGAGACTTCAAAGGTTGACACACGTAAGACAGTTGTTTTCAGCGGGATAAGAAGAGTTGTCAGGTCAGGATCACTGTCACCCTCGTCTGAACATCAATCCCCGCTGAGAGGAATTAAGTTCATTTCTTGTCAAACCGTTAATAATCTTGATTCCTATAAAGCCGAACATGCATTTAAAGTGGCAGTAAGTAGATTTAGTGATCTATTTCAGGTTTGCCATCACGGGTGCACCAGACAGGTTGAGAGTGAGCTGACCTTTGACCTTAGCTTGACCTTGCAGTAACACCAATGATGTAGGGTTGTGTGCTAAACCACTCCAGTGCCTTCTGATGTCCTTTTCTATGTGTGGAATAAATAAAGTGCATTCCTGACTTACCCATGAGCCATCAGTACTTCTTAAAACTGACTTGATTGTGTTACTGTGAAAGTTAATGTCCACTTTGAGGACGGACCACACACATTTTGTCCTTTGAATCCTCTTTAAGTCACCTCTTGCAGATTTGTCATGGAACCACTAGATGGAGATCTTTTGCCTTGTATGTTCTTTGTGGTCTTTTTTTCTCCACATGGCTGTGAATGGTCTGCTTCCAGGGAGGTGGGGGGATGAATACAAGGAGGTGTCACTCCTTATCAGGAAGGAAACAGGTTGGGTGGAAGGCCCCTTTACCCGCAGTCTTACTGCCAAAGAGTTGGCCCACAGGGACAATATTTTCATGATAAACACAGGAGAGACCAGTCTCCCTCACTTTATTCTGCTATTCTCTCTATCTCATACACACACTGCTTAATTCCGCTGAATGTCGTGTTTGATTGAGCAGCACCAAAACGCAGCACTCAGTCACACCTCTTCGCTGATATCTGATGCTGACAGTTCTGACCCACACTGAGCCGTATCCCTGCAGGACCTCGTGCACGCCTCCTCGCGGCCTCACGCACGCGCACAGTGTTGAGCCCGTTGGTAGCTCAGTCATTGTGGTGTGCAGTTGGGGGTCATTATGTTGCACTTTATCAGAGCGTTTTCCTCCTTTTCTACACTGCCAGATTTGATGCGCATGGCTGTGCGCCAAGGTAAACACGGGGCGCACTTATCTGCCCTACTGAAAGCTGCAAGTGGTGACGGAGGGAGCCGCGAGGGGAGAGAGTGAGTTTGTCCCCAGAGGAGTCCACAGTAAATAGGCACAGGCGATTGCGCACGATTTAGCATCAACTTTAATTATTGCATGTATTCAGAGATAACACTTCTCGGGCTCGCCTGCAAACTGATTTATGCAGTGTCTGACACATTCGTGCCCGTTTCCCTACTAGGGATCATTCATTTCTATTCAGAGATCTGAGCATATGCACACACCGTCCAGAGACAAAAAATGCTAACCATATTCGTGCATTTTGAGTGGGGGCGCATGTGTTGCGCTTGAATATTTATGAGGTAAAGTGCGCAAAAACGCTATGTTGGATAGATGTGAATGTCAAAAACCGGAAAGGTGTGCTGATGTGCCCATCTGGTAGCACTTTCACGGTGCTTACCGTGCCGTATGTGCCCAAAACGGAACCCTCCGGATCTGCAGAACTAATCTAAGAGCCGAGGGACTGGGGAGCACAGGAGGTGGGATGGTGACCCATCATTAACCCCGAGATGAGCGGAACCGCGCGGGGGTGGAGATTCGTCAAATGGCCCATCTTGAAAGGAGCAGTCGATGGCCATTAGCCTACAACTTCACATGTCAGCGCGAGCTCACATTACAGCTTTAATAAGTTCATATTTAACATAAGTTAAAACCAGAATATTAGAGACTGAAGTTGGATCAGACTCAAAGTTCACAAGTTTCAAATGCCGGTGGACAGAATGAGAAAATGGCACTTGGGACAGATTAGCTCTGATAATTTAGAGTGCTACAATTAATAATTGTACAAAGATCAATCACACAGAGTGGCCTGGACAGCGCGCTTGATGGGAGATGGTTCTACAGAGACGCAGCGTCGCTCTTCAGGGTTAATGAGTCGACGCCCCTCTTCCCACCAAAGTCCGAATTTTACTTACATTTGCACTTTATTAATGCTTTATTTACAAATCGATCCTTTAATACGCCGGACTAACGCATGACTCCAATAAGTTTGATCCCCTTTCTGCGGGCACCACATTGTCCAGAAAATGCGCATCAACAAATCGACTTTAATTATTTGTCCCTAATAGGCAATTGTTGAAAGATCACACACACACCTCAGCGAGGTATTGTGGCTCAGTGTGCCTCAGGAGAGAGGCTGCTGAGCTGCACAGTGGGCAGAGAGGGACAGAGGAGGCAGCCTGTGAAGGAAGCACGATTCGCTTATCGCGTCATTCTGGGTTTAGGCGTTGAGCAGGAAACAGCCTTTCCTCTCGGATTGTCGCAGTAGGAACAAACACACATTTTTGTCTTTGCTCAATGCACCCCTCGGCACAGAACACGCGGAAGCCGGTCAGAAGGAAAAATGCCTCCTTCGATAGAGATAGCTGTTCTGCTCCTCGGCGTACTGGCTTTGGAGACGCGCCGGAGTGCCAGCGCGCTGCACATCCAACAGGCGTTCGCGTCTCCAAATCAGACCAATAACTTTGTGGTGGACCCGGTGTCCAGAAAAGTCTACCTGGCCACGGTCAACACAGTCTACCAGCTGAACGGGACCTTGAGCATCGAGGCGGAGAAGAGGACCGGGCCGGTGGAGGACAACCTGTTGTGCCATGCGCCACAGCTGCCCCAGGCTCCGTGCGAGCATCCCAAATCCCTCACCGACAACCACAACAAGCTCCTGAAGCTCGACCGAGAGCAAGGGGTCGTGGTGGTGTGTGGGTCTGTGTATCAGGGCTTCTGTGAGCTCCGAAAAATGGAGAACATTTCAGAGATAGCGGTGGAGTTCCCACCTCAGGGTGAGAAGACTGTTTTCCCCAGTATGCTCAACATCGCTGCCAATCACCCGAATGCATCCACCGTCGGGCTTATCTTCAAGAGCCACGGGGGAAATACCCGGCTTCTCGTCGGGGCGACTTACACAGGGGCGGGTACCCAGTTTTTCCCCAAGAACCACAGCAAAGAGGACCTGCGCTTTGAAAACACCCCGGAGATCGCCATCCGCTCCTTGAACGTCAAGGATTTATCCCGACTTTTCACCTATGACATTAACCCCTCAGAGGATAATGTATTCAAGATCAAACAAGAGGTTAAAACCAAAAACAAGCTGAACTTCGTCCACGCTTTCATCCAGAAGACTTATTCCTACATCGCCTTTAATAATGATGCGAAAATGGGCCACAAGGAGAGCCAGCCCAACAGCATCCTCGCCAGGATATGTTTGGATACCGAGAACCCCCGAAAACCCTCCGGGCCGGAGAGCAGGAAGCTCACTGAATCCTACATCCAGATGCCTCTACAGTGCGGATTTAACGGGAACATTTACAACCGGCTGCTGTCCGTTTACCCCGCGGAGATCCAAACAGACGACGGGACGAGCTCCGAGCCGTACCTGTTCGGAGTGTTCTCCAAGGGGGACAGAAAGTCTGCTCTGTGCGCTTTCAAGTTCGGAGACATCGAGGAGGAGATCCGGCAAGGCCGCAGGAACTGCTCCAACTCTCCCAGCAGCGACGTTCAGGTGCTGGACAGCGTTATCCAGGGCTCCGGGGCAGCCTGCATTCAGAAGGGAAACCTGGTGGTAAGGGCTCGTAGATCTCTTTTATTGGGCAGCATGAAGACGTTACATTTGCAATGAGTGTAGTTTGATTCCATGTGTAGTTTTTGTGCAAAAATCTAGATTTTATTAAGTGACATTGGTCTGAAAGTGTGATTTAACAGAAAAATGGGAAGTAGGCCTAATCCAGAAAGTGAGGTTGTTTCACTTGACTTATGTTCTCTTTAAGCAAAGTGTCAGTAACTGGATGGGGCAGAGGGAGCAACATATACAACATATACATATACTAACCTCACCAATGCATTTCTCCACTTTACTGAAAAACAAACAGAAATGTTTAATTATTATTTCATTTATGTTTTGATTTCTTATCATTGTTCAATAAACATTACTGGATTCAAAGCCTGGAGATGATGAACACTGGAGCTTTAGTTGAACTCTTTTTGAATCATCTCTTCCACTTCAAACCAGAGTTTCCCTTGTGTGCCTGGACTTGGCCAGTAAAGGTCGGATTTTAATTTATGAATTGCCGCTACAGGCCCCAGACAAATTGACTCATGACTGCTGTATCTCTCTGACAGCTTCCCATTTTTGCTTACGACAGTTATGCTCTTTAGCCCTGAGGCTCATGACTTGGAGAGAGGATCTCCCATGTCACGAGCGGGGGGTCATGATAGCTGGAAAGATGCTCCGGAGACACGCTGGCGGTTATGGGAAGGGTGAGAGTCCTCTCACATCCAGCATCTCCCTGTGTGCTCAAATATGAAGAGAGGAAAGGGTCAACAGTTTTTCAGTCAAACTTCAGACATGCCGTTTTTTTTATTGACCGTGTGCTGCTAACTATAACTCAGCCACAAATTTAACCCAATGTTAGTGAATAAATAGCATCTTTGTCATAAACACATGGTCAGATATTATCTTGTGTCTTCGGCTACAAGCTTTCCACTCGCGTACCAAATTAAATATTTGCCCTTAAGGAAACTTAAGCATTGCCACACTGTGTGTGCCTCCTGTGTTTTCCCTCTGTGTTGATGGTGACTGATAATAAAAGCAGAGAAAGCTTTGCATTCTTTCATAGGACTGCAGTGAAATTCCCGCTTTTCATTGTGACGGTTTTGAGTGACAGAGGCGAGGTCAAAGGAGGCTGCTCCGCGACCGCTGTGCTGTCAGGTCAGAAAGTTGCCCTCCTCGCTGGCACTGTCTTGTTGGCCGTGGCCCCGGGGCCTCATCCTGTGACCAGCTTTCTAAATGCTATCTCGGCTGGTCTACAGGCTTTCCTGATGTAGACAACAGCTTGGTTCAAAGTAGTTCTGTGTGTGGTTTTTTTTTTCCTCTTGCTGTAATACAACCTCACAGAATAAAGTTAAATAAAGTCTTTCTCAAGTTTTACATTTGTGTTGCCACGGTCGCTGAAATTTGATCTTTTTTGTAGTCGACAGTCTGAAGGCCAGCACTGAGGGAAAGCCAGGCACAATTTATGATAAGAGAGACGAGGCCGCGGGCAGAAGGGCCCGTGGGAAACGACTCTACAAATATCCACTGTGCTTAATTCTTTTTTTTTTCTTTTTTGCCTCTGTGTTCTCTAAAATATTCAGAGAATTCCCAGTAGATCCTGGTGCTCATCCAAGCATGGCACTAATGTTTTATCATTGCACGCCGAGGATTTGACAAAAGCAGAGTCTTATGAGTGTTGAAGACCCTTGTAAGCCCTTTTCAAGTATTCACTGAGATGACTAAAAAGTGATTTAGAAGAATGAGCAGCACCGTTGTGATGGCTACTATCAGCTCTTGTTTTCCGCTCCGCTTTCATCATATGGCTCTTTCTTCTTTCGTCTTTGCTCTGTTCTCTCCTGTTTCCTTATCTGTGTGGTGTGCTTCCACGCAGGAGCTGATGAGCGTTGATCTCTCTCTATCCATTTTTGTTTGTGTTCTAGTTGCAGCCCGAGCAGCTGGACTGCGGCGCAGCCCACCTGCAGCACCCTCTGGCCCTACGGAGACCCCTGAGGGCCATTCCTCTGGTTGAGTACCTGGGTCTCAGTTCAGTCTCTGTGGACTCTGTACACAACCGCACTGTGGTTTTTCTGGGAACCAGTAATGGACGCCTTCGTAAGGTGAGACATGCATGACCACCAAGCAAACATACGCGCACACACAGAGCTTTCTGAACTAACAGCCTCAGGTAAAAACACAGTTGCTCTCAGTTGGAGTTAATAATTTTAATGTGATGGAGCCCTCAAGCCTGGAAAAACTACAACAGTAACAGTTACGCAGTGCTGCTCTGATGTGGCTGCTGAGTCTTTCCATAAACCAAACTTAGGTGTGTGATGAAACACTCGAACAGGAATGTCTGCTTTCATCTCGTAGGTTCTCAGCACTGTCACCCCTTCAGCCCCCTCGCTCCATTCATCCATGACCCATCATGGGCCATTAAGTTGTCGTAATCATGTGCTCTAATGTTCCTCAGACCCGGTTATTGTCTGAGAGATCAACAAGACGGCCGCTGACGACACATGACTCAGCCGTGCCGTGTGTTGGTGCGCGACCTCGGCTGCAGAACATCTGCAGAGGGTCCGGCTTGCGAAAACCTTTTCCCGGCCAGTTAACAGCATTCCGTGATTCTGTCTCAGCCACATTCCTGGTCACCCCCTGACTGAGCTTGCTAAGCGGCAGCCTGCCTGCAAGCGCCACAAGCTGTTTCTCAGCTGTGTGCGGAGGCAACATAAACTGACTCTGAAAGCTTTCTGACCCTATTGTTTTGCATTAGGCTGGTACCTTTTACAACATTAAACCCATTCTGCTGGAGGGGTGTTTCATTTTGGGCCCACTAAAAGAGCTCCTTGTTTTCCTCCCCAGATGAAGGCACTGTTTTAGCCCCGGCTGAGCATGCAGTAATTAGTTTTTGGATGGTTTATACCGGATGCACAGCTTCGGTTAGGATGGTGTAAGCAACTGTGTACATGAGGGTGTTTGTGTATGTCTGTTTGCCTGATTGCAGGTTTGACTTTGTTTTTAGGTGTTTGACTTTGTCTGTAGGCCAGTGCGAGCGGTTTAGTGATTTCATGTGTTTACTCAGATGAATGCACACCCTGTGATTATGTGCTATATGTGTGTTCTCTCTCTACCTTGTTATATAGGCAGCATGGTATTTCGGTGACCTTGGGCGACAATGTGCTCTGTGCTTTTTAGCTTTATGTGTCTTTTATTGTTTGTGCATGTATCTGTGTGTGTGGCAGCGTCTGTCTCTGTGTGTGTGCCCCCAGGATAGAGCTGTTACAGAGGTTAATGGTGCTGTTAGTGTGTGTAATGTGATTCTGACTATGAGTTTGGCTCAGACTAAACACAGGGGAACGGTGGTTGAGATTAAGTTAGGCCTCTTTTACTGTCTTTGAGAGAGCCCTCAGTGAAGTAATTTGTAATTACATGCATTTTTTAATGAAGTCTCTCCCTCCCCATTACAGCTGACTTCCATTTTCTGCCTCTCGCAGAGCCCGCCTTTATCTCACTCACTCTCGTCCAATTTTCCTCCCTCAGTCAGTCCACCCCTCCACTTCTCAGTTCATCGCTTCATTGTCTCCTCTCTCTGTTCCTCCCTTACACCATCTCAAATATAAAAGGCCCTTTGATTCATTTTGCAAACAAACAGACTTTATCTCTTTACCTCTCTTGTTCTCCCTCTCTCCTGCCCCACCTCCAGCTGTCTTTATTCTCTCTCCTGCACCGCCAGGTACACACACACACACACACACACACACACACACACACACACACACACACACACACACACACACACACAGAATGAGCGCACAGCAGCTGAGCACTCCTAGTTGAATAGGGTCTTTCATCTGCAGGCAGATAGACAGAGAATAGAGTCAGAGCGACCTGCCAGTACAGCAGGTGTTTTGTTGCTTGACCTGGTGGCGCTCTGTGTCACAGCTCTCCTCATTTCTCCTCCACCCTGCTCCTATTCTGCTCCCTGCCCAGGTGTGTGGGCTGCTGTTTACTCACTCCTCACTGTGGCACTCTGCGTATGTGTTTGTAGTTGCTGGGGTGTGGGGTGAAGACATAGCACAGCTGCTTACTATCTCCAAGGCAGAAGCGTGTGTCTGTGTGTGTGTGTGTGTGTCTGTGTCTGTGTGCGTGTGTGTGTGTTTGTGCAGATGGGTGGGTGGTGTTATAAAATCGACAGTGATATTTGGAGGTTGAGATAATGCCTCTCATCACAGGTTAAGCCAATGGTTTACTAAGCTTCTGTCTGCTCTGGTTTAACATTAACCAGCACGTCTCAGTGGGTGGTGATGTTTTTGTGTGTCTGGGTCTGTGCGTGTGTGTGCACGCATCAGAGGGTTTATGTGTGTTCAGCGGATGGAGAAGTGACACAGCTCGTGCTTGTCACCAGATGCCGGTCAGTTCGCCAGTTCCTCAGGATGGCAGGATGTCTCCGTTGAATGGAGACCCGACAAATCGCAGAAATAAGAGCTTTCACTGTCTGCGTGACAGGAAGTCTCACTCAGCACAGTTTGTTTTTCTACGCAGCTCTCTGCGTGTGTGTGTGTGTGTGTGCGCACGTGCGTGTATATGTTTGTGCGTACGTGAGAACATGTCACCCGTTTTATTATCTTGAGCTGCAGGAAGGCCAGTGTGTAGATAAATCACTGCTCGGCGAAGCAAGATTAGGCACACTGCTTGAACAAAGGGCCACCTAAAATATATTTGCGGATTGAACAAAAAGTAGGAACATTTATGCTAAAAAAAAACCACACACACACACACAAAATCTGGCAGCTATAGTTTATACATACATACAAACATTAATTTCATAAACAGGCAGGTTCAGAGGAGCTGCAGTTCCCATGAAAAAGAATGTATTTATCCTGCGGTAACAGCTTAGTGCTAGGTAGCAGTAGCCTCAAAGTTAGAGCAATAGTCATGATGGTGATTGCTGCGTGAATCCTCTAATAGGTGTAAGTACAGGAATTGAATGAAACAGCTGCTAGTTTTAAGGTTTTGCTGAGCCAAGCACATGGCCGTGAATTTGCACGAGCCGAGCAGCTCGGTCAACGGAAAACAACCGTGGTCATAGTCTCAGTATTTGAGGAGTTCCTTTGTATGGACTCGGTGCAAAGTGTTGCTCAGCTCACTTTGCCTCGTTGAATTAACCTTGAGGAAATATTCAGTGCGCCTGCTGCAGCACGGCGATCCAACCTGTGTCCCCTGTTTTTCTGAAAAAACCAGCGTCATCAGCTTTGCCAGCGAAGCCGATTCTGATTCTGATTCTGATTTTTCGCAGCTGACCCTCTTGGAGAACATGACCGTGGCCAACCAGTGGACACTGAAGCTGCCAGCCAGCGAAGCGGTCCACCACATCATGACCTTCGACCCCAACGACCACAACTACCTTTATCTCATGACCTCTCACCATGTAAGTATCCGGCTGCAGGCGAGCCTCAAGACGTGTGTTGATTCGCCTCTCCTCTGTCACTTATTTATTCATGTCAGCGTAGAGAAGAATCATTACTGCAACAATCAGACCTCATTTCACATCCAGTGAATCCTCCTCACCTCTGTTTAGCTGAATACACACATTTGTGGCCTCGTGCACAGACCCTCAATAGGTTTTGGTGCAACATTTCCGACAGTGACAGGATGTGGCTGCACCTCTAGTACTTCTGTTGTACTGTGCAAATGCAGCTGATTTGTAGTTTTATCTCTATCTATTTGTCATCAGCTATAACAGATAATAAATGACATTATAAAATATGTCTCATGGAAGAAGTTATAGACAAACAGTGAATGGTGAATACATGTCCTTATCCTTACATCTGCTTATAACTACAGTATCGCATGCTATAAGCTATTTAATAGACATGCCTATACTGCTTAGAAATGCTAAATTGGGTTAAAGTGTTACCCAGTTATCTGTAAGACTGCAGCGACTGATTTTTTAAAATTAATTGATTAACTGTTTAATGTATAAAATGTCAAAAATAGTGACATATCTTATCATGTTTTTAACGTTTTCTAAATGTTTTTCAGTGCTTGTTTTGTCTGCCCGACAGTCCAAAACCCAAATCTATGCAATTAACAATTATACAAAACAGAGGAAAGCAGCAAATTCTCACATTTAAGAAGCTGGAAACAAAATGAGTAGTCGATTATGAGGACCATTGTTGAGTAATCTTCTGTCAGTTGATATTTGTCTGTTGAAGGAGGCCTTGTTTATTTGGATGGATGGAAAAATGTGTTGTTTTCATCTGATATACAGCACCTTTTTGAGAGTGTTTAAAATGTTGTGTGCTGTAACGTGCAGATGCTCAGGGTGAAAGTGGCCCAGTGTGACCAGTGGAGGAGCTGCGGTGACTGTTTGGAGGCGGCCGACGCCCACTGTGGCTGGTGTACTCTGGAGAATCGGTAAGAAACACAAACAAATTGCTTTTGTCTATTGGTTCTCCATCTATCAAAATTAACTCTTCTCCTCAGACTTGTTCTCTGAGCCTCTCAGCCCTCTCATCTGCTGCCAGTAAAACATATAATTCAATCAAAATATCATGTGCTTTGGTGCCACACACATGCCACATGTTGTTTGGCCACGGACTGTATTAAAGAAGTGGGCGTAGTCACCATGACGTCAGCTACTGGTTTGTGAATTACTGCTCTGAAGCCTCGATTTTGAGCAAATGCAAAGTTACCAGCTAAAACCGATGCTGGCTAGCTATCCGAAATTCAGGTTAATTGTGATGTTAATTGGGATGCTTATTTGGGAAAAACAGCCGACTGCTGAACGAAAACGAGTTCACAGCTGTTTGAATGTACACAGCACCGTGGACACGCGCTCAAAAGGACAAAGCATAATTTAGCCCCGCCCACACAAAGAGGGCAAAAACAACTCCTCGCCCTCTGTTGACTTTGTATTGTGAGAAGGTGCCTCCATCTGATAGCAAGCAGCAGAAAATGCCTAAAAGCTGATCTGAAAAACTTAGACTTAAAGAGGGCAAAGGTGGATAAAGTTTAGAAGACGTCAGCAGGAAGAATGGGAAAACTGTGGGACCCTGATGCTCAGTGTGCCGACATGTGCAGCAAGCATTGTGTCAGTAATTTGTCAGCATTTTGCTAAGTAAATGAGCTGCTCAAGACCTCATTCTGATCTTTGTTAGGTTAAATGATGATCTTATCTGGCCAAAGTAATACATTTCTGGCCATTCAGTGGGATCATTTCCCCAGAAAAGCAAGGTGAGGCGAAGAGATGCTGAAATCAACAACACTGATTGGCTTTTGGCTTTGTCAATATGCCTTTTCCTGTCTGGTCATAGGATGCTAAAATACTTACATAACATACTGAAATGTAAGATTTTTTGCTAGTGACAGGCATTTTGTGAGCACTTCAGACCTTGGTTGCATATTGCGGCGCCAGTTGTTTTCCCCTGTGGTGGGCATAGCTTTCATGATTTGCTGCACTCTGTCTCTGTCCCAGCTGACAGGTCGCCGTGGTAGCGACATGTCAATCAAAAGGCAGCTAAAGCATGTCCTGCTTTTTGATCTCTAAATGGGGCCATAATTTCCAAAGTGAACATTATGCTGTATGACTTTAAAGTGGCGACTGAGAGCATAAAGTCACTGGGAAATGTTCACTCAGGTAATCGATCAAGGGAGAGGAAGGATCATTTTCTCATAAACTTCGATACAATTGGACTTCTTCTTGCAACCGGTCGAGTCACCCCCTACTAGCCATTAGAAAGAACGCAGGTTTAAGGCCCTTCAGCATGGGCTTCATTTTTCTGTCCACTTCTTTTGCACAGTTTCTGTTTTTGATGTAATCTGCAGAGAAAACGTGGACATGACTGTCTCCTGTCTTTATTGACGCACTGATCCAGCTGCATCTGTTTTTATGAATGATTGATTTAAGTTAGTGCTCATTTTCAAGCAGCGAAAGATCAGATTGATGGCATAATGAAATGATTTGAGCTCGTCCTTTTGATACTTTTAGCGTTTGAATCAATAAAACCGCAGAGACTCGTTTGCTGGTTTTCATCATCCTCACTCTCAATTTCAAAATGTCTCCCGGCCGAATGAGCCTTGGCAGAAACAGAGTGTGTTTTTGGGTTGGAAGGCTGTCGCTGGATCGAGCAGAATTGATTTGCTTTTCATTAGGCCTCAGACTGGGGAGCGACATCATTGTTCGAAGCGGTCCCCTGGATCTTTGGTAGTTTTGGTAGAGAATGACAGGCTGGGAGCGCCCGGCGAGGAGTGACTTGGCTGAAGTGTTGCTGTGAGCGAGCGGGAGAGCGCCGTGATTAATGTGACTCTGTCAGGACCGGCTCTCTGGCTCTGTGTTCGCTGGCTTTTAGGGAGAATATGTGTGGTGTCGAGCTGTGTTTGTTTGTGTGTGTGTGTGTGTGTGTGTGTGTGTGTGTGTGTGTGTGTGTGTGTGTGAGTGAGAGTCGGTTGGTTGCTTGGTGATTAAAGCAGATCAGATGAGATAGTGAATTTTGTGATGAGTTGCGCTGCAGCTCTGGAGGCTCGGGCATTGCCAGGGGCCATTCAGAGCTGGAAGAGTGGAACTGATGAGAGTTGTGTGTGTGTGTGTGTGTGTGTGTGTGTGTGTGTGTGTGTGTGTGTGTGTGTGTGTGTGTGTGTGTGTGCAAGTGTGGTCAGACTTGCTGTCATCTCCCTGTCTCCTCCACTTATTTATCTATCTGTCGTCTCTTTATCCCAGTCCCTTTCTCGCTTCACTGCATTTTTCTTTACCCTCGTGATTCTCTCTCTGTCTTCGGCTTCCTTTTTTTCTTCCTCACCCTCCTATTTTCCAGTAGCTTTGAGAATTTAGCCATCCCTCTCTCAAGCTTCCTCTCTGTCTTACGAGTCCTCGTCTCCTTGTCTCCTCCTCCCCCAGTGCCCTTGTCCTCCTCTCTGTCCCTCTACAAAGGAGCGTTGATTGTGATGACGGCAGTGGGAGGGAGAGTGCACACTGGTTCTTTTGACAAGGAAATGTCAAAGTGTGTAAGCCTGTGTGTAAGTGTCAGCGTGTGTGTGTGTCGCTGTCTGGCTCTCGGAGGCCAGGGAGTTGATGTCATGAGTGTGTGTGTGTGTCTGTGTTTGATGCACTGTTTGGCCAGTCATGCCAGCCGCTGGGCTGGCGCTGTGGCCTCAGAGCTCAGGGGATAGGAGGGTGTGGGGGTGGACGGTCTCCCCCATCACCTCGCTGTCTGATACAAGTACAGACACTGAGTTGAGAGAGAGAGAGAAAAAAAAAAGGACCACTAGAGAACTATCTCACAATCTGTGAAGCCACCACTGCCTCTATGGGCGTCTGCTTGATTTTATGCATGGCGCTGACATCTCTCAGCACGTCTGCATGTAAAGCGAGCATGAAAACATGTCTGTTCGTTTGTTGGAGCGGGCATTGTTGGAAAAAGAGAGCGCTAGTTCCTCTGCCAGAGATAAAGCTTAGTCCTTGATCACTCGTTTCATGTTGGAGCTGGTTTAATCTGCCACATGTCACAAGAAAGCACTTAAATATCTTCATTTGAATCAAATTATGCGTCATGTGCCGTCTTTGCTATTCACAAATTATCGTGCTTATCTGCATGTGCTCATCTCACACCGACTGCGTGTGTGTCTGTGTGTGTTTCTGCGTCTGTGTGTGCAGCTAGAAGCTCATATTCTCCTGCTGTTTAGCAGTGTCACTGGTTTCCCACTTTATCTGCTATGCAGGCAGGTGATGCGTCATATTTCAGGTCATTTTTTAGCTGCATAGTATGCCGACAGTTTATTTTAAGGAGCTCTTTGAAAAGCTTTTAAGGTCAGCACGCTGTCGTGAGGCAGGTGAGGAGTAAATGGTAAATGGAGTATGTTTGTGTGTGCTTCTTCTCTATGTTTATTGTATGTTTATTAGTTGTTGCAGCCTTTTAGAGAAGAGAGAAGTCATTTGAATTTACTTCTCCTCGCTGCTGCTCTTGATCAAATCATTGTTTGAACTAACAGGCGAGTCATGAATGCATCTCAAGAAAGAACAGAAAAGCCACAGAAAACAAGAGATGTCATGATGTGAGTGACTTGGTGAGTTTACCGGCCAGTCTAACGAACAGCACATGCTGTTTGTTGATGTTGATCTGAGACGGCGAGTCTTGTTCTTTTTGAGATTGGAAGACGTTTCCGGGACGCCTGCTTTAGTTTATGCCAAGTGGCATCTATGAGGTAGTCAGGACTTAAAGATAAAATCTGAAGTTTACTTGACAATCTAAATATATTCTTCTAGGAAAACAAGGAGGGCACTTTTGACCCATCGTAACCTAAGAGGGATGTGTGTTTTACAGCAGGATTTCAAAATTCATTGTTGCAAATGTTTGTAATTATAATCTCTCTAATAAGGCTGAGATATGGAACCTTTATGCTAGATTGAGTGAAATGTCTCGGTGGCATTGAATACCAAAAGTTAGCATCACAATGATTTGTCAGGTCGTACTCTTGGGTCAGATTTTTCCCAATTTAAGTCGTAACTTTTGCTAATTTTATGCTATTTTAATCCTGCAAAGTTTGACATGTTTGTGTTAAATGGACTAAAATGGAGCAAGACTAAAGAGTGCACACCCCCCCAGCAGCTCAGAGCGGCTGTACTCACCTAATTCTGACGTCAGCATGCTAACATTGTCACACTGCTTACATGCTGGTGTTTAACAGGTAACTAATGTTTGTTCATCAAAATCAAAGCATGTTGCACATTTGGTGAATAAAAGGTGGTGCACTGGAAAGAGCTGTGCAATGTGTTTTCATTTTGTTGGACTTAAGTATGAAAAGTTCACTAATGCTTGGTCCATGGTCACAATCTGAGGCTGGTAGGAATGCCATTAGCTGTGCAGGTATTTGGTCGTAAACCCAGCCATACTCAAAGAACAAGTCTCAGAATGAAAATTAAAGCAATAGCTGAACAAGTCATATATTTGCAGTGTATTACCTGTAAATCCATTTTAGTGTGACTGTTGAGTTTGCTGAGTGTGTTCAGAGTTTATGAGTTTGTTTGTGTCTAGGGGATTTTTGTGCAGCTTGCAGAGCCACTCAGGTCTATTTTTAGTTCAGCAGCTGACCTCACAGTCCTTCTCAGTCCCTACGTGCCAATGGGACAGAGAATCTGGACATTCACTTTCCGGACACAAATACTCACACTTATAGGCATGCGGGCACACACAGACACACACTTTATTTTCAAACAACTATAGAAGTGTGAGGGGGAAGTGGGATGTGCCAAACTCATTATGTGGCGTGTTAGGACGTTGCTAAATGGGGCCTCTTTGGTTTCTCCTGACTCTGAGGTCACTTTGTCCTTCCAGTCTGCTCTGCAGATGAACTGAGCTCTGTGCCAACGGCCAGTGAAGTTCATTAGCAAAGCCGAAGTGAGAGTGTGAGGCCACCTTGCTTGTTGAATGCCCTCTTATAATTCCTCTGTCCTAGACATTTGCTATACCCACAGATGGGCTCATGCATACTTTGTCCTCTATGCATGTCCACACAAAGACACACGTTCACGGTTGCACTGCTGGTCTGTGCAGAGTAATCCTTAAAACCCTTCATACACAAAGAAATGCCTGAATAACAATCATTTTTGTTTTTTTCCTATTTCTGAGCATACTTTCAGTCAGTATCAAGTGATAAACATCATATGATTCAGGGGAACCTACCCTTTCTTTCTGGTGCAGTATTAAGTCACAATCATGCATTACCATTGTGTGAGCATACTATATTTGACAAGTTGTATTTTGGTGTTTTGGAGCAGAAGTTTGGTGCAAATACTCCTTTTCCTCAGTGTGTTACACCCATGTGAATATTGTCCTGGTCATTTTTTTAGTAGAAAATGGGACAATATATGAATTTTGGCTCTGTCTATGTATTTTGGTCAGAATCAAACATTTTTATTTAACTATTGTTAACTGGCCCCTGCTCTTAGTGCCTGCAGAATGAATTACCATAGCAATGTGTGTGACCTAGAGTCAAGTATTCTCTTGTGTTGAGTCAGACGAACTGACAGCCGAGGTCTGAAAGTGGCTTTTGGAGACTAGAGCACCTCATAAATCTGTGGGAAGCAGACCATGAAACCCAACAGTGAGAATTCGTCAAGTCCCACAATGAAAAAGAAGCACAAACGTTTGTCCTCTCCTCACCAAGGATAGAATGTCGACCTTCAAGCTCTGCATTCACAATCCAGACTGGTAGTCCAATGACTGATTGGCTCTCAGGTGTAGCACTGACAAGCAATTACTACATATCGCACAATCGCGTTCTGATAGAAAATCTGAGCCCAAAATGTTACGCCAGTGTTTCAGCTGCAGCCAACTTCTCTGTGCAGGGTAACAAGGAAAAGAGTCAATGAATTTCAGTCTTTTTTGTGTATGTCGCCATCATATATTTCCCATGACACATGCAGTATGCAACATCAAATATCCCCACCTCTGTGTGCTGTAATCTAATCTGCAGCTCAATATGGCTTCTGTCTGTCACTTTTTTACCAGATGCACCATCCAGAAGGAGTGTGCTCAGGGCCTTTTGGCACGATCCTGGATCAGCATGGGTGACGGCCCCCAGCAGTGTCCGTCCATGACCCTGACACCCCCAGAGATCAGCATCTCTGCAGACATCAAGGTATCGTCAACTCACTCCATATTACTGTTGTCCCATTTCACAAGTCAAATAGACATGACTGTTGTTTAGTTTGGAAAGGCAGCAGTGTATTTAAAGCTGATGACACATCTTTATAACCTGACACACACTTTGCTGATAAACTCCTTACAGCATGTGTAAAGTATTTAAGCTTTTTGGTAAAGTTTACTAAGATCTAATGTTAAAACAGCTATAATCTTTTCTAACCAAATGACAACATGAAAACAGTGTTTACTGGTTCTGTCTCACCGCTCACATAGCGTCTTTCTCCACCACAGCAGGCAGCTGTTTTCAGCCAAAAAGCTCTAAAAGCCCAGTGTGCACTACCTGCCCTGCACAAAACAGCAGAGAGATACAGCATTCTGATAGAAAATCTATCTAGCTGGTGAGCATAGCGCAACATTTAGCAGCCAAAGAGCCAGATGTTTCCATTGATATTTCCTTCAGGAGTTGGTGGAAACCAAAAACAGAGCCAAAAACATCATCATCAAACACAACTCCGAATCATGATAATGTTGCTCTGTAACCGTTGGATGTGTAAAGAATCAATTGTCAACTTAAATGATGATGTGTCAGTGATATGTTCATAACTTGTTTTGCTTCAAGTTTCATCCAAGTGGCTGCAAAATCAATTATTGCAAGGACAAGCACATGTTAAGAGATCTGAAAGGCTGTAAAGGATTGAAAAAGGGGGAAGGTATTTAGAAATTTTAATTATTTTTATGGCTGGAGGGAATTTCTTCAAATTTGGCACAAACATTTCCTCGGACTCAAGGATGAACTGATTAGAATTTGGTAGTAAGAGGTCAACGGTCAAGGTCACACTGACCACACAAAACACGTTTTTGGCCATAACTCAAGAATTCATCCACTGATTCGAACTAAACTTCACACAAATGTCGCATGGGATAGAATGATGAAGTGATTACACTTCATATCCTAAAGGCCAAAGGCCGTCTGTGCTGCTGGGTTGAAGATGTGTGTGAAGCATTCATGTTTTAGAATGTGTGTCCTCTTGGAAAAATAGCCTCTAAGTGAAGACACTCACTGGAAATCATTCGCAGGATCTGAATCATACATTCAATGTAGTGATAACTTCCGTAAATAAAATAAAAGCTAAATATCTTTTATCAAATTCCTTCAAAGTCTTCATTACATATATTATATGAGTCTGGACAGACATGGATGTAAACCGCAATCTGACTGGCTGGAGGAGGCATTCAACCGTGAGGCTGTAATCCCAGTTTGCTGAAGGGAGGGTAGTCTGGCTTTTTTTTTGGGTGAGCAGGGAAGAGTCTTTTATTTGTCTTACTCTATTTTAGTTCAGCCTTCCCTTGCAAGATTTATTACACAAAAAAGATGAAATTGCCACATCCAAGCTTTCATGTCCTCCACAGGTGATAAAGGTGCATTTAACATGCAGAGAATCAATCCTGTCTCTGTATCAGGGCTTTGTTTCTGTTTTGAAATAAACAACAGATCCAGTACAGTCACTCCTTTGTTCTGCATCATAACAGAACGCTGAACTAAATTGAAGTCATGCAAAGTCAGACCACAATATCATGCATGTTCAGGATTACACAGGATTCTTCTGATCCGTGAAATTAAACATGGGCAATGTGACTGTTTATAGTTTGAAACCTTACTAATATGATCGGTTCTGCGTGTGTGATTCCCTGAGTCCACAACTGATCTGAACACACACTTTGTCATTCGTTCAAAGACGCTGAGAGCTTCATTTACACGTATTACTCTGCTTGTAAAACACCGAACCAGCTGCATGTAAAATGAGAGCAGTGGCACAGTGTGAGACGCATGCCATGCACAGCTGTCTCGCTCTGTCCTTCGTGTGTGAGAGCAGTGACCTGAACCATTTACAGACAGCGATTAACTTTGATATTTGCCAGCGTTCCTAGCCTGATTTATTTAATTATGACAGCCAGGCTTTTTCATCAAACGAAAGCTTCAGCCCCCCTCACCACACCAATACATACTGTCCCTAAGTCAATAGCAACAGTACAGTAAACATAAATCAGTGCAAACCTTAATAAACTGTCACCATATCTTAGCGTTAGCATGCCAGTTTAGCATGTTAGCCTTAGCGCATTAGCACTAGCCTTTTCAGCCAAATCGAACTGTGTCACCTCTGACTAAATGGTCAGTTCATTGATGAACAGTGGTGTCTCTGTCTAAAATACAATACAAATTGCCTGAAGGGACACAGTACTGAGCTGTTGCTGTATGACAAATCAATTCTACACAGAAATTCTAACTGGGTTTTCAGGAAAATATCACTATGCGCAGCGGATTTGCTTGATTCTTCAGAATGCTGTTGATAAGCGTAATGCAAATGCAAGAAAATGGAGGAGCGACTCACACATGGAAAAAATTATAGCAAATTCCTGACAGTGGCAAGACAGCTCCAAGAGTTGGTGTTAAAAAAAATATTTTGCTTCATCTTGTTTAGATTTGATTTGCAGCAGCTTTCCAAAGTGGCAGTGTGATTGGCGTCAGATGGTGTAGATTTAAAACAAATGTGAAAGTGCATTAATTTACTGCATTCAAACTGTAGAAACACTACAGTACATGCTGTATTGTCCTCCCCATTTGCAGTGGCAAGATAGATTTTTATAATTTTTCAAATTTATAGCAACAAAACAAGTAATATTATCAAGAATATAAAGTGAATGATTTCAATTCTTTAACATGAGTTTCTGTCATGATGAAGAAATGAAGGAAAGCAAGGTGCCGAGCCGCCGAGAGAGTTTTCAGGCCAAGACACAAAGGCTCTGCTGCCACGCTGAAAATGAACGTTAGAGTAGAATAAGCTTCATCATCGCGTCCTGACTTTGATGATGAGCATCACCCGAAATATCTCATCTTATACACGTCGCGTGTCTTGTGTTATATGGATTTTGGACAGAGAATCTGTCAGATATTGAGTGCTGCGTAACACCACCAGCCTGATTTTAATCAATCCTGGCAGGATAATGTATCCTGGCACGAAGAGTGTCTGCATCGTAGTTTGCGGCGTGACATGTAAACTGTTGTTTTCAGTGATTTCTTTCAGTCAGTATATCATGTAACAGAAGCACAACAACAATATGATAATTAGCTCACTGAATTTTGACACTTGGAATGTATTTGACCTTTAATTACAGCTCATAATTAGACGAGGCTGAGAGACGACAGGTCATTAATTGGTTCATTAATTGTGGATATTTGCTTTGTTATATAGGTCAGTTGGGCTGGGCTGTAATAGATCTACCAGCTGCCAAATTCACAGGCATCCTTCAGAGCCACAGGAAGCTCAGCTCAAGGTTGTCTCTCCAAACAGGAAGCAGCAGGCAGGAAGTCAGGGCCGCCGCCAGGAAATGATCAATTCTACCAAACAATAGTGCGGCTTTTTAAAGCATGTTAGCACATGCCACTGGCCACTTCAGCTCCTATCTGCTGAGCTACGGAGTATGTCATCTTGCTCTTCCTCTCTGCTTCTCTACCTCCCCCCTCCTCTGATTTTCTTCTCACATTGAAATCATTTAGCTGAAATTCAGTCATGTCAGTGAGGTGTTATGTTTCTCATTATACGTCTGTCATACTTCATCACAGAGCCAGATTTAGATGTGAATGTAGCGCTGTGCCATCTGTTTCTTCGTTGCGCATTAGTTTCTCAATTTCTCTGCCTGAACTCCTGAACAAACTTGAAGTAATGCCAGCACCATTTGCCCTCTAATGACTAGCTGTTCATACTACTGGATTCGATTTTATGTGTGCGTATGTGGGCATGTGGAATTCATTTCTACTAAGATGAGTAGTTATTTATATTTTTGCACCTATATCTGTGTCTGTCGTAGGATGTGGGCATTCTGATCAATGGCAGTGTTCCTGATCTGGTCGGCTCCCGGGTGGAGTGTGAATACGGGCCGGGTGTTTCTACGGCTGCCACAGTGCACCTGGACTACGGTCCCGCTCAGATCCAAACCTGTCCCCTGCTCCCTCGAGAAAACTACCAACCAATCCTCCCTGGCACAGGTGAGACCGAGCACAGGCATCCATTTGGCCGTGCGCCAGCCGTATCTCTCCACACGACACCAGTACAGTTACAGTGTGCGATTCGTATTTTGAGTTTCCAAGATGCTGAGCTGTATTAGAACAAATGTAATTTCCCCTTTCATCTTTCAAAATGCAGCAAAGTCAGTGTAGCTTGAGGACGCCTCGCTGTCGAGTTTGTGTTATGACAGCGATACCATCTCGAATGTTTGACACATGCAGCATTGTTTACATGGCTTTGTTTCTCCAGATCATCTTACGGTTTCTGTGGCGATAAAAGTGAATGGCACATCTGTGGTATCTGGGAGCTTCATCATCTATGACTGCGAGAGGACTGGAGCAATACACCCGAAGACATCGTGAGTCACACATCCATTTTCGCCGCTGTTTATCTCAAATTCTGGATTTATTCAGGGTTGGTGATGCTTGGCCAGCTTACAGCATCATTCTGATCATTTACACCCATATTTATTCACTTTGGACACAGCGGTGAAAGTAACGAACTTCATTTACTCTGTTTGTCATGTTTCAGATGTCTATAAGTTTTCATTTTGATGCTTTTGATGCTTTGACTACATTTTGCTGATAATATTTCTGTACTTTTAGAGCAGGATTTTAAATGCAGGACTTTCACCTGTAATGCAGTATTTTTACTTATTTATATTATTTGGTACTTGGTACACACAGAATGTGATTACTTCTTCCACCATTGCTTTGACCTTCATCCGCTGGCTACTTGATTTGCAGGCGATCCCTCAAATCAAACCTTTCTAAATGAGGCCTGAATACTAATAAACTTATGATTATCCCTAAACAAAGGGCACTACTGCGGTATCAGTCAAATGTCAGCTTGAGGATCTGTGCATAAAAGATGTGCACAAACTGCATAACTGGAGGCTGATAGAACAGCGAAGCGTCTCTATTCTTTCTGCTTTGTCTCAGACCTCTTCCTCTCATGGTTCTTCCCCTGCTTCTATTTAGGCCTCAGCGGGTAAATATTGCCGACACATCCTCTTGCAGGGCTTATTGCGTGTTTGGCTTACTCAAGGTTTCTCAGTGCGGGATCAAATATGGGATTAATATGCTGTAAACGTTAAGCCAAGGGAAATTGGATATGTATGTCTGGCTGGTCATGTTGATGTTTGTTTTTGTGAAGGACTGCGACTTGTATGGCCTGGTCACAGAGAGGGTTTTCTCATATCTGGAGGCAATCCAGCTGGCTTCCTCTTGCATGTAGGACTATGTCAGAGGATCCACTTTATCTGATGGGCAAATCTTAGGCTTAGAGGGGCATCAGTGTGTGGGTGCATGTGTGTTTGACCGATTTCCTGAGATTGAAATCTTTTGGGTGCGTCCCTTTTGTTCAGTTTTTGAAAAGCAGCTCGCATAGGTGTGAACACAGCAGTTGCAGGTACACGTCTGCAAGACTGCACCCAATATGTGCACGTGGCCTCGGTGCTCGGCGAGGTCCAGGAGTGTGAAATTAGACGGTGGTTTGTTGAAGGTGATAATGAGCAAGGTGCCATTCTCACAGGATGAGCATTGGGTTGCAAACTGCGGAGCTGCTATACTCTATCTGATTTTAATCACTTCAAGCTGTTTTTTGTTCTTTTTTAATATCCCTAAAGAGTGTCTTATGAGCCACTTCACAAAGAAATCAGATAGTCGAGTCTCTTTGTTTCGTGCCTCGCTGAGCATTTTTTTCACGTTAAATCTTAAACTTTTTGGGTGAAATGTCATCTGAATGTTTGAGTGTTATTAGACATTCGAGTCTGTCATCTCATTGGCTTGGCTTTGGCTTGAGCAATTACTTGAGCAAAAACAAATATTGGAAAGATGCCATCGTCATTCAGCTACTTAGCTGTTAACAGTAGGAAGATGTCAGCAGCGTATGCGCTGGATGCTCTGCTAACCAAATTTTAGGGCTGCAACTAATGATAATGTTTATTATCAAAGAATCTACCAGTTGTTTTCTTGAATAATCAATTAATCGTTTGGTTTATATAATGTCAGAAACTGGTGAAAAATGTCAGTCACAAAGTACAAAATGACCTCTTCCAAATCTACCCAGTTTACCGTCACAGAAGAGAAAGAAAAGCAGCAAAGCTTCACTATTGAGAAGCTGGAACTTGGTGATGTTTGGAAATCTTAGCCTGACAAATTA